>NC_056611.1:6041772-6044272 GCF_018340385.1 Cyprinus carpio
GACTAAAATAACCTGTGTGTGTTTCCTACACTGTAAAAAAAAAAAAAAAAAAGTAAAGTAAAAAAAAAAAACAGAAATGCTTTGATACAGCACAGGGTGTCAAAATGTTTAGCATTAATGGAAATAATATATTAGAAGAACTTTTTTTTTTTTTTTTTTTTTTAATGGTCAATCTATTAGTTTACATTTAACATTTAGTGATTTTACATTTTAGTCATTTTGCAGACACTTTTATCAAAAAGCATTTGATTTACAATTGGGGGATAAGCATAAGCGTTATTCTTAAACAGGCAAACAGACACAGAAGTCCTTGTAATACCAAGTTTTAGACATACGTTCAAAATAAATATAAGCTAGAAAAGAGAAGGAATAAATAAAGAGGAAAGACAATTTTTATGATGAAGCCAAGTGCAGTTTGAAAAAGAGATGAGTTTTGAGTCTTAGTTTTTTTTTTTTTTTCAATCAGTGAGTCATCCAAAGCCAAAGGGCTAAATCTAGATGTGCAGTTTAGTTGTGTAGTAAGTATGTAGATGTAGTACTCATTTTCTTCAATGAGGTTGTTTGTTAAACAGAAGGTGTTCATTAGTAATGCATTACTAACCATAATTTTAAGTAGCACAATTCTAGCTATTCATTAAATTTAACTTTTTGAGGAACTTTGGGATATGATTTGAAGACTTGCTTGTGACTTGAAAGTCCCACCTCTGAATAATGGTAAAAAACAGTAAGTAGTGTTTTCTAAAGAACCTGGAAGTCACAAGTTTATCACTGTGGATATTTACAAAGCTGCATCAAGTTAAAACCAAGTGTCTTTTTTCCGCATTGTGGTGACAGTGTAAGTGGGCCTACTGAACACACTTCTATGATGAGAGTGAACTGAAATCTGCAACAAAACAGAAGAAAAGAAGAAGAGTAAGGTAAAGGTAAAAAAAAAATAGTCTCTTGTCTTAAGTGAGATATAGACAGAGTAGCAAACATCATCAGAATATTTTCCTACACATTAGTTTTGTGGTTGTGATTTTAATATTTCTAAAACCTAAAATGCGTTTCTTGTCTTAGGATTAACTTGATGGATTAACTTTTTTGATCTCC
Source organism: Cyprinus carpio (assembly GCF_018340385.1). Lineage (NCBI taxonomy): Eukaryota > Metazoa > Chordata > Actinopteri > Cypriniformes > Cyprinidae > Cyprinus > Cyprinus carpio. The sequence continues at coordinate 6,042,865 of NC_056611.1, forward strand.
ACTTCAAATGTTGACTACTGTATATATATTATATAATATTATATATATATATATATATATCATATATTATATATATACATATATATATATGATCTATAATATATATTTAATTAAAATAGGCCAAAGAATAACACTGTACCTTAGCTGTAGAGATTTTACAAATATATTAATATTTCATATCACTTTTGGACATGCAGCTAATGATATTAACGGTTGTCATCTTTTAGAGAATGAAACTGAGAGTTCTGACTGCTTTACTCTAAAGTCACACTGCAAACAACAGATCATGGTGAGTCAATCTAAAAACATTACAATTCACAAGAAACAACTGCATCTATAAGCCTCCCAATCAAGAATCAAAGAATAACATGAAATACTGTATATAAAAAAATGCAAACATATGTGTTTTGAATTAATTAATACCCTGATAGTAAAGCAACCATTGAATTGCATTTAAATCAAATCAGTTTTGCACCCGCAATTAATGTTGAAAAAAAATTGTGAAATTTCAACAAAACACCACCATTAATGTGGATCAGTGCTTGCTCTAGTTGGGCTCTCTTTGACTCTTTCTCACGTCAGTATTAGATTTTTATTGTCATTTGTAGTAATGTATTAAAATATGTCTGTTGAAGCATTGAATACTAAGATTCATTAGGATCAGATGTTGCTGATTATAATTATTGTAAGGTTATTTAAATAATTGCTCACAAATGTGTTGTGTGGTATGGTCTTTTAGATGATTAGGGAAGTTGGTCGACAACATTTGATAAATAAAAAATTTTGATGAATAGAGTGGTGGAGAGCAGAAAAACACTCACCATACTGGCAAAAAAGGCAGTAATTTATTCAAGTAAAGAGCAAGAAACCCATCAACAGCGTGTGCAAGCTATTTACAATGCTGAAATGGGAGAAAAGAGAAGAGGGAGGAAAAAAGAAAAAAACTTAAAGGAAGAAAGAAAAAATAGAGTGGTGCCTAAATCAAATAAATAAACAAAACCAAGCAATACTACACTAAAAACCCAAACCCACTAACCTTCCTAACTAAATAAAAATGTGAAACAGAAACACAAGTGCTTAGTGCCTTCAGCGTATGCAACCCTAACTAAACCTACATGTACTAAAACAAAAAGGTACACAAAGGGCGCTCATCACGGACTGTGTGTTCTAACATCGTTCACTACATGCAAGAGATGTAACCTATGAGAAGCATACCTACCTTCATCTCCCAAGGAGACACTGGAAACTCGGTATGCTCGTTATTAAAAAGCGGCACACAATTGTAAGAAACATCATAGACCTACTTTGCAAATCTCCACCTAGAGAATGCACAGAATGTTAGACACAAAATCAACCTATATGTATACTAAAAACACACACTTTAAGCACAGGTCAAAACAAGGTTCAG
>NC_056611.1:6049272-6088998 GCF_018340385.1 Cyprinus carpio
CGTACCAAGAGACTTTTTTTTGTAGGTATTGGTGTGTTACATGTGTGTACCGATTTTTTTGTACATGTACGTGAACATTTTACATCGAGGCGCACTCCGTTGAAAATGTATAGGTGGCGCTATAGAGGCATTTTGCCACACCCAATGGAATATTGGCCCTCAGATGTGTTCAGGCCAGGACTCTTATCAAACATGTGAAGTTTGGGCAAGATCGGACATTTTATGCCTGAGTTACAATAACTTTTATTCCCATGGCGAGACATCGAACTTTGATGACCGCGCCATGGACACACCTACTAACGAAAAACTCAAGATCTTCACAATATAACATCGCACAGGCCTTTAGAATAGAGTGACTGAAAAAAAAAAATTTATGTCATAAAATTTCTCGGGGTAGTTTGTTACAATGTGAAATATGTCACTTCCTGTTGCCAGTAGGTGGCGCTATGACTATAACTGAATATGGGCATATCAATCTGTTCAGGTCAGGAGTCTTATCAAACATGTGAAGTTTGTGGCAGATTGGACATTGAGTTATAGCAACTTAATTTCCATGGCGAATCATCGAAATTCGATCAGGCCGCCACGGACACGCCCTGCAACGAAAACTCAAGATCTTCGCAATTTAACATCATAAAGGCCTTTAGATTAGGCATACCAAATTTGGTGTTGATCTGAATAAATCTCTAGGCGGAGTTCGTTAAAATACAAGGCATGCAAAGGCAAAAAAACGACACAAAATTAGGCAGAGAAAACAAAATAACACCCCTGAACATCCTGTTGAGATTAGATTTCGTACCAAGAGTCTTTTTTTGTAGGTATTGGTGTGTTACATGTGTGTACCGATTTTGTACCTAACAATAACTTTTATTCCCATGGCGAGACATCGAATTTGTGACGGCGTCAACATGAACAGGCCCTTCTGAACGAAAATCAGCCGGTAGATCTTTCACAGGGTCTGCCCACATCGCACAGGCACTCTTTACAATAGAGTGACTGAAAAAAAAAAACATTTAGTCCTAAAATTTCTCGGGGGGTTAGTTGTTTACAGTGATAAAATCATGTCAACTCTGTTGCCAGTAGGTGGCGTAGGACTATAACTGAATGGGGCCATATCATGTCAGGTCAGGAGTCTTATCAAAATGTGAAGTTTGTGGCAGGGTTTATCCCGTTTTTTTTCCATTGCATCTGAAAATTACTTTAAGAAACAAAAAAGCCTCCTGCCCCCTAAGAATTGTGCATGCACATTCCCTTTGTGTGCTCTGGCGCAGAACCTGCCTTCCGCGTTGCTCATCTGTGGACAATTTAAAAATGTTTGATATAAAGGTTGCTGTCCCATTTTATACAGGAATTGTTCATTTTTTAAAAAAAATCTAATTATATTGTTAATTTCATGGTAACATGCAATCAAGGTCTTCGGTTACAAGATACAAGTTCATTTAGGCTATTTAACATGCACTGTGACATTTTCACCCGTTTCAATCTTATAAACTCTTTGAAATTTTAAAGTCAGTTTAATAGTATTGAGATTCAAGTTAAAGTTTAAAATAAAAAAACCTGAAGGTCTACGAAATGTCAGTCAATAAAGCATTTTTTTTTTTTTTTAACAATGGCCTTTTAAAGTTTTGAACTAAACATTATTTCAACCATATAGCCTGTGAATGAATAAAAATGCATATTTTTTCAATGAAAGAACACTTAGAGTGTAGGTTGCTTCTGGTGTTTGGATTGATACTTCAACATTATGAGGTCCAAGTTTAAGAATAGCTTACACTAGGTTTTTGTTTGTTTGTTTTTTCAATGTATTTTTTTCTCTCTCTATTTAACAGCAATAACTTACAATGAAATACTTCTTCCTTCGGGTAGACTGAAAGTTTTCCCTGCCTTGCTATATGTTGGGCTCAGGATCAGTAAGTTGCATTTGCCTCAAACTGATTTTGTAAAATCAAAATGCTGACGGTGAACCTGGGTGCGGTTAGTGCGAGTCGTGCTCGCTGTGAAGCGGGAGCAGCTGGCAGAGGATTCCGCTTGGTCTTAAAGCCTGCCTCAAATGCCTACGTTCACAAATAACAATGATTTTTGCAAAAAAAAAAAAGATTAATTATCAATTGAGAATTTGTTATTATTATGGTCTAGTGAAAATAATAATATGGGCTTCGAGATATACACACACACGCGCCCACACACACACACGTACATGTATACATATATATGTATACATGTATGTGTATGTGTGTGTGTGTGTGTGTGTGTGTGTGTGTGTGTGTGTATATATATATATATATATATATATATATATATATATGTGTGTATACATGTACATGTGTGTGTGTGTGCATATATATATATATATATATATATATATATATATATATATATCTATATTAATGGTGGGCATAGATTAATTTTTTTAATCTAGATTAATCTCACTGTAATCTTGGAATTAATCTAGATTAATCCAGATTAAAATGGCTCATTTGAATTCTGCCGAAGGCATTCAAATTGTGTTCAATAAGATGTACTTGTTAGTACTGATAAAGCTGTGCTGCACTCAAACAGTAGTTTGACGACGACTCTTCCCCTGCGCTACATTGCTTGGCCCGGCATCTTCCGCATTAGCTAAGGGATGCTTTGCCGTTTAGGTGGTACTTGAGACTGGAAGAACTCCTACAGTAAACTAATTCGCATTGCACAAGTTGCAAACAACCTTACGCCTGTTTCACATACCCGTCTGCAGTGCGTTATAGTTGCATTTTTTTTTTTTTTTTTACGCACCCATGTTAACGGATTCCAGCATTCACACGGTTGTGGTCTGTCCGTGCGTTCCAGGAGTGGTGCGTCTGCAGCAATGCAGCGATCGTTTATGTATCGAGTCTATTTTTGCTGTGCTGCATGCGCGCTGAATTAAAATGACGGCGCATTGTTCGCGTTAAAAATTAACATGGATTGACACGGAAATGCAGTAATTTCACAATAAATGTATACTAATTAAAGCCTACTGTTTTTCACACACAACACATGGGTTTTGGCTAGGTTTAAAACAAGAAAAAGAGCACCTTTAGATAAACGAGGCAACATGATATAGGCCTATGCACTTTTATGGAAGCAGAAAAACAGTTCATTAAGAACCGTGCAATTGCTTGTAATAAAGATTTAAATGCAAAAGGCACACAGCAAAAAAAAAATCCAGAGTGAAATCAACTCTGCTGGGAGTACATGTGAGACCACACTCAAGAGTGTGAAAGTGTTAAAATAGGAGTGTTAAATTAACACTGAAGCGGAGTTAAAGTTAATGAGATAATTAAGTGATTAACTGAGTGATGATTGACCATTATTGAGGGGACCTGATGTTAACAAGCAGAATCAACAAAGACAAAAATCAAAAAAATTTATGTCACCATTATAGTGGTCAGTGTTTGCTTTAGTTGGGCTCTTGACCCTTACGTTTTTAAAATTGAATTTGGTTTGGCTGTTATAACTCAGTTGTAATAGAGAGACGAGCAAAAATAAAAACATGGTTATGTGATATTAGTTTTTACATAATAACTATTTGACCTGAATCACCGAACTTATTTAAAGCCTAAAACATTAGGTCTGAACATTAGAAAACAAACTACTAAAAGTAGCATTGAAAACAAAAAATAGAATAGTAAGAATAAAGGAAATTACTAAGACAATTCAGGAAATAATTTATTCATGCCACATTGCATCATGGGAGCCATGGATGAATTTTGATAGGTGGCACCCAGAATGCACTGCAACACAAGTCTCCTGCAAAATGCTTTTTTGATTGTCACCATCGTTGAGGTTCACAGGTTGATTCTTGATGTTTGCATGTCTAAATGAAAGACTCTTTTGAAAGATTTTTGAACAAACAACTTTTAAGAAATTCCACAGATTGTATTTAAAATGCCAGCAATCCTATGCTGAAGAATCATTTGGCCACAATAATCAACAGTGAAAGTTTAACTCAGTGATTCAGGAAAACCAATATTTTTTGTTTGCCCGTCTGTTTTATAACTCCATTACAAGAGCCAAAAAAAATCTGACTTTAAAATGGTTAAGGGTCAAGAGCCCAACTAAAGCAAACATTGGCCACTATAATGGTGACATTAAAATAGTGATTTTCGTCTTTTTTGATTCTGCTCGTTAACATCAGGTCTCGTCAATAATCACTCAATTAATCACTTAATTATCTCATTAACTTTAACTCTGATTCAGTGTTAATTTAACACTTCTATTTTAACACTTTCACACTCTTGAGTGTGGTCTCACATGTACTCCCAGCAGAGTTAATTTCACTCTGGATTTTTTGCTGTGCACGAGAGTCGACTGTTTCTGTCAGCGGTGCTTTAATTTTAAATATTTGCAATATCCCAACAAGAAATATAATATAGAAATATAAAGAAATATAGAATGATGAACAATTGTTATGTTTGTGGACTAAACAGCCGCTGATCAGTAGCGGACTGCAAACGCCAACGTCCTGAGTGAAAGCACAATGAGTCCGTGCTGCTTCTGCACATCGCATAATGTAACGCATTACGGACTGCATCGCGCACTGCAGACGGAGTATGTGTGAAACAGGCGTGAGTCTTGTCGAGTTTTTTTGGGAAAGTTGGTAATTTCACAGTAGGCATACACACAGGTTCGAAGACTGCGTTCTCGCCCCTACAGTGCAATTCGTCCTAGGTATACATCCACGCTTAAACTATCACGGTGAAAGTCATCATAGCTTGCGTAGTATAGACCCAGCTCCCAACCCAACTTTGAGAATAGATTAACGGCGATATTTTTTATCGCCCGATAAGAGTCTCACGTTAACGCAGCACGCTAACGCCGATAACGGCCCACCACTAATATATATACATATATATATATTTAAATGCTATAATAAACACACAAGAATGATCTGCTTGATGACATGGTTATTTTTATTATTGCGAAGTGAGATGAATTAAAAGCGTGTCTGAAGAAGAGATGTTTCGTTTATCAAGTCAATGATTTTAGCAACACAGTTTCAAATCCCGGGTTGTGGTGTTTTTTTATTGTTTTATATATATAATAAAATTATATATAAAATTATTAATAAATAAGTTTTTTTGCAGTTCGCTGGTTTATGTTACACCATTTTTTTTATTATTATTTTAGATAGAGCGTGTCCATTTTACATTATAACCAATAGTGACTGAATTCAGTACAGCTGGAGGGGGTTGGAGTTTGGGGTAGTTCTGTATAGCTTGTGGGGGTTGAAAAATAAAGGTGTGAATCTCTTGCTCTTTAACATGGACAATGTCTGATGAAGGTTTCAAACTTGCAGAGCAGGTTTAGGCAAAGTGTTTTGATGCCTCGTTGGGTTTGGCTTTTACAATTTTTGCAACCTAAAGAATATAAAGAGTATTACATGCAATATAATATGTTTTTGTTTTATCTCAGGAGAGATGAGGCGATTCTCAGAGAGAGACAAAGAAACTGGTGAAACAGACGCGCATCTGCCAAATAGACAAAAACTTTTGTTCTTAATGTATAGCCTATGCTGCTTTGTAGTATTTTCAATTTTAAGCAACACTGCAGTCATCTTGGCAATACAAATGTAAAAATATATTTCAGCAATAAGAAACTGTCCCGAGACATCAAGGAAGACTATTCATTTTTAGTTTCATTATCGGGCAATTCCAGCATTACTGACGTGACATTCGCAGTCAAACCCTGAAGTATAAATTCTCACAGAATATATTCATTACCAATATATTGAACCATCTCTTTATGTTTTTCTAAATCTAAACAGAGTCCAGACATCAGAAAAGTATCTATCTATGAACATGTTTTATAGGCTATTTTAGATTTGGGAAATACACATGAGTTTTTGGGAGACAACATTTTGTAGACTTTCTGTGATTTACAATGCACAAACCAGAAGCAACAATATCAGCAGAATGGAGAAGGATTGACCATTCTCAAAACATAAAATATAAATTTTATTTAAATGTTCTTTTTTGTGTTTCAGAGGAAAAATCAATATTAAGGCATCTCTCCATTATGGACCATTCTGAATGAATTTATACAAACGCATATAAAATGCTTTAAAAACTTAAACAGAGATGTCTAGAGGGTATTTAATAGGTCTGCCCCCCATGTAAGATTTTTCTAGTTACTAGTAGTCATTCATTTAAGTCATTATTCAACTAATCGCATGTTTATATTAAATTAACACAGTCTAATCAATAATGAGCCTTAATATATTCTGGCTCAAGCACACGCATTAAGTTTGCCACAAAGCACATGCAGAAGTAGCCTAATAATTGTGAAAAAGGAGACATTTTAATTATTTATTAATAAACTAATGTTTTCTTGTTGGCTGCAAGATGAAATTCACAGTGCTGACTCTCATCTCCACAGGATGTGCATAATCAGGGATTATTTGCTTTCGTTTTGAATTAGTTCGATTAAAAGTAGACATTTCAAGCTTTCTGTAGATATATTTCTCATGTATGTATGGTACCCCAGTTTTAATTTATTGTATTATCAGGAAAAAAGGGAGAAAAAAAAAAGATTGCAAGGGCATCTCCCTGTCATGCATGCGCATCAATAATTTTCTGCCCAAACACTTAAATATGAATAGTAAAAGAGCAAATTTCTTTTAGGTTACAGTATGGGATCCGCATTAAAATAAATCTTCACAAGTCTACAACCGAGACAGATGCAGTTATAACCTGTTAATTAAAGGCTATTTGACATTTTAAAATGATCTAACAGTTGATGCCGTTCAAATTCATTGATTTTGATTGTTTTAATAAATCTTTCACATTAAAAAATAAAGATATAAAGCAGGTTAAGTTAGATATTATTGTACAAATAATTATAAAATGAAAATTACTTCAAAAAACAATGATACAAAATAAAATGTTGATTATAATGAGAGAACTTGAGTTTAAACATGAGGACATTTCAAAAAAAAACCCAAAAAATATGTAGACAAATAAGAATAAATGTTGTGCGTCACACTCACTTTGTTGATTATAATTAGAGAACTTGAGTTTAAACATGAGGACATTTTATTAATCCGTCCAATCTTTTCAGTTTTAATGATTTAGCTAAATCATGGCCAGGTTTAATTTATTCGTTTCTTGTTTTAATTTTGGCTTAAATAATGGGAGCAACATTATTCAGTGCCTCATGTTTTACTAAAATAATGGAAATAATTTATAAAACAGGCAACAATTTTTTTAATCAGTGCACAGGCAGATATCTTTTCCCCAATTAGTTATCCGTCAAAATAAATGACAGGTCATGAATAACAAAGTATGTGCGTGTTTTATTCTGTTTTATTCATTCTAAGAAACTAACATAACTCATTAAGTAGGCTACTAATGTATCATCTGTGGATATTACATATTTTAACTTACAGTGTTTTTCTTTCTTTTTCTCTGACTGCACTCGTCAAATGTAACACACCAGAGAGGAAAAGCTGACGGCTATTAGCGAAAAATGTGCTTTGAAAAGTTTGTTTGATAACTTGTGGTTAAAGCACCACTCAGTGGTCAAAGCTGCAAATGCACTTTGCAGACACAGCGGCGGCGCTGGTGGTAAAAAACACACTCTGGTTGGCCACCTACTGTACATTGCAATTATGCCTAGTCACAAAAACTAAATGCTGATATCTCCAAATATAGTTCTTCCTACTCAAAAAATCTGATTGGGATATCCATAATTAAATTGCAGATATCTTTAAATGGGTTATGACAAGTCATAATTCCAATTCAATATATCTTTTAATATTATTTGCCTAGTCAAAATTCCAGTTCAAGATATCTACAACTGTAATTTGACTAAGTCATAAATGAATTGCAGATATCTACCAATGTATTTTTGGATATCTTTAAAAAATTTGACTTAAAGATATCTTAAATTGTATTTTGACTAGATCAAATCATATTTAAAGATATCTAGAAAAAACAACACTACCAAACAAAACTAAACACGCCAAAACATATCAAAAACACATGCAAATATACTTAAAAACACATGCAATTTAAAAAACACCAGCAAATGAAGAAAACATCTTCATCAGTTTGACAACACAAGTGTTGCAAATCCTCACAACACATGCAAATTAAGACACGTGCTGCAAATCCTAACAACACATGCAAATTAAGAATCGCGCTGCAAATCCTCACAACACATGCAAATTAAGAAACAATTAATGAAGCATTGCGAATGTATTTTCATTATCCTTGTAATTATACTTAGTTGAGGATATTAAAGTTAGCCATGCATCTAATATAGTAACGTTTCACAGTTAATCATGTAATTATTCAGCTTATTTAGGCTAATAATATCGAAAAGACAATGGAATCATGCAATCAGGGTGTTAAAAAAAAAAAAAAAAAAAAAACCCAAAACAAACTCACCTTTCAGTTTACCAACAACTCCACTGACCAGTAGCCACTGCACAATAAGCAAATTAATTATTTGCAGCCCGTTTCTTAATTTCCCTTTGAAACATTTGTGGTCAGTGCTATTTGCAGCTAGCTTGTTAATTTGCATGTGTTGTGAGGATTTGCAACACTTGTGTTGTCAAACTGATGAAGATGTTTTCTTCATTTGCTGGTGTTTTTTCAATTTGTGTTTTCTTAGTTGCAGCGCGTTGAGCCCCCTTGGCCACCGTACAAAACTCATTTGAAGATATCTCTAATTGAATTATCACTAGTCAAATTGTAATTTGAGATATCTCTAATTAAAATTTTGACTAAGCAAATCATATTTAAAGATATCTTGAATTGGAATTACGACTAGTCAAAACTCAATTGAAGATATCCGAAAATACTTCTCACTGGAAGTCAATGGAAGATTATTACTGGTCGTAACAGCATTGTAGATCTGGAATGTGTATTATGACTAGTCAAAAATGACATTGTAGAAATCTTCAATGCATATTATGACTAGTCATAATCACATTGTAGATATCTTAATTCCAATTACGACAAGTCATAATTGCAATATAGATATCTGGAATTACAATTGTGACTATCCGAAATTATATTTATGGATAGTCAAAACAGAGTTTTAAATGTTAAAACAGCTTCCCATGGGCTCTTTACCCTTGACTTTTGTGTTTTTTATTTATTTATTTTTTTCTCTCTTCTTCGGCTGTTGTAACCTATGTTTTTTCTCAAACATATTTGTTACAACACAAAATGATCAGGTGTTTGTGCTTCTTATATTGATGATGACAATCATCAGTTAGTGAGCTGATCTCATTCAGAGGCTAAGCTTAAATTAAATGAACGCTGTTATTAGTTCCATTGATTATTGTAAAATTGCTTCTAAGAGCCAGAGGTTCTGACAAACAATTAACATAAAACATTTCCCAAACAGTTTGTTCATCAAAAGCTTTTATCAATGATATTAATCAGACTCACACAGACATCAAGAATCAGCATATGAACCTGAACAATGGTTACCATAAAAAAAAAAATTGTTTTAAACTGTTTAAAAAGTCCTTTATATTAACTGATTGTTACAGAACCACTGGCTATCAGAATAATTTTTGCTATAATCAGTTTAATCAGAGATTAGACTCTGAATAATGAGAACAATACCAATATATTACATATGTTACTATACTAATAATACTCATGATAATTGTCATCCTCAATATGTAACAACAAACACCTGACCATATTCTCTCTGGGTCTTTGTGTTATAACAAATGTTTCAGGTATCCATAATTACAACAGCCAGAAAAGAAAGGAGGAAAAAAAAACTAACACAAAATAAAAGGTCAGGAGCATTAACTAAAGCAAACACTGATCTCTAACCTGGTTACTTCCGGAATGAAACAATAAATCAACATCTGATCCAGGCATGGGCAAACTTGTCCTGTAGGGCCGGAGTCCTGCAGAGTTTAGCTCAACCCTAATCAAACACACCTGAACACGATAATCAGTGTCTTCGGGATTACTAGAAGGCAGAGGTGGGACTTTCAAGTCACAAGCAAGGCCCTGTCCCAAATGGCGCACTTCCATGTGGACATTCTGTCTCGTGGACTTAAATTGCGCAGTGCTCGCGCCGAGTCTACGAGTCCATAGGCCGGGCCCCTGCTCAGCATTTTAATGCTCTGAAGTGTGCTCAGCAGCACCCCTTGTACTCTTGAAGCGGTCCTTCCGGCGAAGCCCTGATAGATGCAAGCTGCAAAGACACTTTAACTACCCAGGAATCCTTGCGCGAGAAATGCCAATCAGAGACATGGATGGGTGGAGATTTCTCTCCAAGAGCAAATTGATGACATGGCTGAGAAAGAAAATATTTAAGTGTAGGTATCTTTATGGTTTTATGACCTAGGTGTACATTTTATCAGTTGTTACCTACAGTTTATACAAACAATATGGTCAGCTTCCTGTCAAAAAACAACGAGACCATTATTTCCGGCGTGGACGATCGAAGTCTGTCCCAAAAATACCTCTCAATGCGCCTACGTGGACTCGCTCGCCAAGGGCCCTATAGGTCCAAGACTACATGATCACCGAAGTGTGGACTCTGAGGAAGTCCACAAGTCCGGAGTGTGCCATTTGGGACAGGGCGCAAGTCTTCAATCACATCCCAAGTCCTCAAAGAGGTAAAGTTAATGAGATAATTAAGTGACTAATTAAATGATGATTGTGCATTAGTGATCCTGCTGTAATCAACATCATTAAAGAAAAGAGAAACACAAGACCTACAACTGACATCAGCCACAGACTTAGATGAAATCAACTAGAAAAAAATTACAATTAAAAAAATAAAAATACACGATGCCACCATAATTGTGGTCAAGGCTTGCTTTAGTTGGTGTTGTAGCGTATCAGGCCTGAACCAGACAAATTAAAGATTTGAGCAGGACCATGGTTGAAACATGAGGAGCCGAATTCCTCAGAAAAGTAACAGGATGTTGTAAATCAACTCCTAACACCACAGTCTGAAGCAAGATAACCAACCAGCTCCCTCACAGAACAGCTTTCAAATTAACAACCATTAGAAATAATTATTGACAATTCTCCAATTCGACAAGAGATTGTCTAATTTGCAAGCAAGATGTAATCGAATGAAATGGACAGTCTGACCCCTCACATGTAAAGCCATGAGAGTAAACAAGATCGCTGGATTGACTCCCCCACACCTAGCAGAACCAGACTGAAATCTCCTAAGGGGACCTTTTAACCTCTGGGGCTCCACACAGAAAAGAAAATCCTTATTATGTCAGAGAATGGCACAAGGAACTGTCTCTGGTGATGTTGTTGGGGCTGTTGATCAGCTCTTGAAAGATTTCCAATGTCTTCTTTATTCAGTTGGATTTTCATCTAAGGCTGTGGCTGAAGTCAGTTGTAAGTAGTTCTTGTGTTTCTCTTTCCTTCATGATTTTTGGTAACAGCACTGTTCATCACTATGCTCAATCGCACTTATTAATCACTTAATTACTTACTGCAACATCTTCTTTTAGTGACCTCAGCTGAAATACGTTCAGTGTAACTCATACTTTGTGTGTAAAACTTTAAATGGTTTAAGGCGTGGTTCTCAAAATCTTCCGGGAGTACCCCCTGCCCTGCACATTTGTACTGTCTTCCTTATTATCACACCTGATTCACTCATCCGCTCATATGGCGACTGCACGACTGGTGAATTGGGTATGTCAGATATAGGGAGACAGACAAACGTGCATTGCTGGGGGTACTTCATGAAGAGGTTGGAGACCCCCTGTTAAGGGTAACGGTTACCTCACACAGTATGAGTTACCCTAATTTGTTGGTTTTTACAGTGTGTTGATGTATAATCTTTCCTGTATATTGTTGCCACAGAATCTTTGCATGTTGTGGAAACAGAAACATTTTCATCAGTTATGAAAGATCAACGTTCAACATTTAGTATTAGTTCTCTTTATTAATGCAAAAGTTTTTATTGAAAACCTTATTGCAAGCACTGAAAGAGAATTAACTTAATAAAAAGCAACTAGTCCCAGAGCCCAACTGATCTGCCAAAAACAGTAGTGGTGGTTTTCGTTGCAATTTCAAAAAATTTTCAACATTAATTTTTTGGGTGCAAAAGTGATTATTGATTTAATTACATTAACACTGACAAATCAAAAAATTTTTCTGGTATATTTCCATAAACAGCACGGTTAACTTACCGTCAGCTAAACCCTGAACTTTTGGTTGATTAACCCCAAACCTTGCTTACTCGAGGTATGTGGTTGCAAAAACGCGTCCGGGAGTAAGTTAATTCAACTCCGAGTAGTTCCTGGTTAAGGACTCAAGACATTCTCAACAGAGCGACGAATCAACGAGTCACTATGGAAATGGACGCCTAAGAAAAAAAAAAAAAAAAAAAAAAGCAATGCCCTGCTGTTTCTTTCTTCTTCTTTTGTTCAGGTCTTACATGGTTTAATGCATGATCGCCACACCTAATTGATGGTTGTGCCAATCATTCTTGATTTTTTTCCCCGTTTAATCTGTAATCCTTTGAGAATATGAATTATATTGTTGTTTTGATGCTAATTATATATTAAGATATTTAGATATAAATGTTTTGATTTAGAATTTAGACATTATAGAAAATTCACGATCCATGTGTGCGATATACTATCAAATGTAAAAATGGGTATATATAAATATCTAACATTAACCGTGTCCATAGTGTTTTTAGAATTAATACAGATAACTGTTATATATGGCCAATCATTAACATATCATACAAATATTTAATAGACTATATTACATCATTGTAATATGTATATCATAATGTGATCTGTTACACCCACTGAAGAGGCTCCGTCAGTAGATCACACGTGAGCCTGAAGTGAACTAAACCCTGGGAACATAACCTGCTTCTAGAGCAGTTATTTGCAGAGAGCAAGTTTCTATGGTTACTTACATACCCTGAAAAGTAACTTCTGGTTTTGGAAACAAAAGCTGAGGTTATCTGCTCATTCATTCTTCAAACATCAGCCGGGTATGTCACATAACCGCTTTCTTGCTATCTGGTTTGTTTTTCAGGGCTGGATCTAGTCATGTGACATGCTCAAGATGACATAACGTCGTTTCTGAAATAGAAAGCCTGCATCCTTTGGAAGATCACATTTTGTCGATACAATCCATACTTGGAATTTTGTGTTCTGCATTTAACCCGGTTCACACACAGCACTTAGGCAGCCATGCCACATGGCACCGCAGTGATTAGTGGGTGTCAGGCCGTGCTCAAGGTCTCACCTCAGTCACGGTATTAGGGTGAAGAGTGAATGCTGGATATTCACTCCCCCAATCGAAAATGCCCTGGCCGGACCTGAGACTCAAACCCCCAACTTTCAGTTAAAAGTTTCGACTCTCTATCCATGGGCCACAATCAACAATGTATGTTCCTGCACAATCCGTAGGCTGCAGTTTTAGGACCCCGTTATAGACCCTATTTTTTTCACACGCATACAGTTTTTATCATAAGTCCAGGCCATCACTGTAGTCGGGTGAACGCCCTTTCTCATCAGCGTCAGTGGACAAATTATCACTCCGCTGTGTGCACTCGAGCAGAGAAGACACACGCATTGTCTCGTATCATGTTAGCTAGAACCGGCAACAACGCCAGTACAGTGCGAGGAAAGGAAAGCGGCAATTTCATCAAACTTTCCTGAAGCTGTGCGGAATCTGGTACCAATTTAAAAGACTGAACAGACAGCCGGTAAGATCACCATGTTAATCAGACTTTGTTGCGAGTGTCACTTGTTGATTGTTGCATGCTGATGAGGCGTTGAGGTGCGGGCGGGAGAAGACACTTGTGTTTGTGTGCTGTAGCATCCGTGTGTTGTAAATATTCACGTGGTAGTTTACGGAATGTATTGTGTAAATAGTGGTTGGTCAATTTTATTGCAGTTTGCTTAATTTAGTGATTTAATTCTGATATGTGTTCTGATATGTGGGATACTGTTATACTGAATTGGTTGCTTGTAAAGACATGGTTTAAGAGTGTGCATGCTCCTACTTTCATATAACATTTGTCTAAAATGGAAATATGAAATATATTTAATATAATCAAAAATATTTAAGTGCTAAAATTGTATATTGTAGTTCAATGGGAGTGAATATGTATTGTAAATATTTATATGGGTTAAACTCACTGCTTAACCATTAAATTGTTGAGCGATTCATTGTGTTTGGTTACTTATGTAATTCATGTAGCCTCCCGTAGTTTAAATTGTAATTTAATATCTGTGATGAATTCAAACTCAAATAATTATTTTAGAAATCTGTCTATTTACATACATGTGTGTCTACATTCAAGTCCTGATAATTAATCATTTTGAGCCCCGTGTGCCTGTTTTTACAAAAAATGTGCAAATTGGTAAATCGTTGGTGTTTTTCACTTGTAAAGATCTGGGCTGCAAAAAGTGAAGACAAATTAAAAAACGACAAAGATGCAACAGAGGCCTGGTTATTCAATTAAAACCATCATAATTTTCACCACCCCATCAACCCAATCAAAAGAACATCAAACAAAAAAAAAAAAAAAAACGTTTAAAATCAAAAACTGCCCAAGCTGGTTGAAGAAGCTCCTACCAAGCTGGCCCAACAGCTCTTGTGAAACTAAGTCCACTCAAAGCTCCCACCAAGCCCATCTGCAGCTGAGTCCGCGCCCCTGCAGCTCTGTCCGAGTCGCCCACGGCTCCTGCCAAGCCAAGCGAAGCCCAGTGTGCCAAATTAAAGTTCTTTCCAAAGCCCAAAATGGCTGAGTCAAAGTCTCTGCAGCAGTTAAAGAAAGAGAGAACGACTGCCAAACAGTGGTTTTCCTGACTGACAAACTCAGTACTGAAGTCTTGCAAAAAAATGTCGGCGGAAGAACTGGTGGAAGCCTTCAGCAAGGTCGCGCTGGAGGCTGACCGGGTGATGGAGGCGAATGAGGAGGTGGAAATTGCTTGGACTGAGGAAGTGGAGCTTGCGTCCACCCCCAAAGAGGGTGAAGTGCAAGATGTTAAAAAGACAGCAGAAAAGTGTGAGCAAAAGTTTGAGGAAGTGGAGGGGGCTGTCCAGAGGGTTCTATGGCAAAGTTTTGGCTACCCTGAACTGTCCCTGGCATTGGAGGCAGCTGAAAAGGAGTGCGAGCAGCTGGAGAAAAACAAATCTGGACTGAAATTGGAGGTATATGAATTAATACTTAGTAACCTTGAGGGGCTGGTGAGAGCAGCAAAAGAAGCTATTCGCCGATGGACTCGCTGGGTCCCAGATGAAGAGCGGCCTGAATTTCAGGAGCACATGAGGCGTGTGGAAGGTTGGCTGCTTGACTTGATTTCAGGGAAAGCCACCCTATTACAAGCGAAGTTAGAAAACGAGGGGTCCCCGGAAGGAACCCCACACCGGTCACCTGCTATCAAATTGAGGCCAACGGCACACCCGCAGTTTGATGGAAATAAGCGAAATTTCTACATGGGAGGCGCTGCAAAAACAAAGGGGAACCTACCCGTCCCAAAGAAGTTAAGAAAATACCAGCCTTTTGAAAACCCTTAAGAAAAAGTAACAAAGGAACCTTCGTCTGTCAACTTACGGAACGGTGGACGAAATTTTCCGTTCAAACTTTCTCAGATCCCTTGAAACCCCGA
This sequence comes from Cyprinus carpio, assembly GCF_018340385.1. NCBI lineage: Eukaryota > Metazoa > Chordata > Actinopteri > Cypriniformes > Cyprinidae > Cyprinus > Cyprinus carpio. The sequence continues at coordinate 6,064,889 of NC_056611.1, forward strand.
TTTTGAAATAAAATCGCAATCGCCTCTGGAGGCCTGCGGACTTAGCTGCAGGCGCTGCCACCAGTGAGAAGCCACCAACCCAGGAAGATCGTGGACTTGATCCAGGTTGTGGAAAAAGCCTTGTATGACCTCAGCGGGTTGGGGAATAGGGGTGGCTTGAAAAATCCACTCGTCACAAAGTCCCTGGAGAGCAAGCTACCTGAGAGCTTAAAAAAGGATTGGCTGGTCTACAAAAGGGGAAGAAGCCATATCACCTGAAGACAGGTTTGACATGCTCCTTAAGTTTCTATATAAGTCAGCAAAAAAACCAAAAAAAAATGATGACCCCAGCAAGAGATAACCCAAGAAATACACAAAACAATAACCCCAAAAAAGCACACCAACCAATCAAGCACCCAACCACTCAAGCTCCCAAGCATTGTGCGTTGTTTGTGGAGAAATGGCCCATGGGAGGAAGATGTATTATTGCAAGAAGTTTAAAATGCTCAGAGTAGCAGAAAAGAAAGAAGCAGTTAGGAAACTTGGTGCTTGTGGGAGGTGTCTCGAGGTTCACGACAACGATGCAGAGTGCAAGACCACCTTTCTGTGCAAAAGCGAGGGGTGTAAGGACACTCAAGGCCTGGGTCATCATTATTACCTCTGTCCCAAGGGTGGAAGCAGGGGAGATGGGCTGAGGAGATTGAAGCCCAACCCAGCAAGAGGCGAATTGAAAAAGTACACGGAGACCCAGGAGGAGTTCCTGACAAGCCTGGCCCCCGACTTGGCTCAGCAGTGTCGGAATGTGTTCTGTAACTCTGTCTCAAAAACGTTCAGTTCAGCCATGGTGGAGGATGGCCTTGAGGAGTTTCCAGTCATGATGATCCTCGAAGTCACTGCAAATGCTGGGCAAAAGATATCCAACATCAATAAAATCACCAACCAACATCAATTACATCCCTCATGAGGCTGCAGGTGAACTGAATTTGAGGAGTGAGGATGTCACGCTCATAGTCCATGGAGTTGGGGGGATGCAAGTAACAGTTGAGACCAAGCGATATCTACTGAAGATCTGGGTCACAACTTCAAAGGGAACCCTGAGATCCCACCAGCTTGTGTGTTATGGGCTCGATAGCATCGCAGAAGTCAATCGGTACGTGCCAGCCAAGAGGCTGGAAAAAATATTTCCCGACGTTCCCCTTCATGAACTGGTCCGTCCCACTAAGATCAAGCTCCTCATCAGTCATAAAGAAGGCCGGCTCGTTCCTCAGAAAGTGCATTCAGTCAGTGACCTTGTTCTGTGGGATGTTCCCTTTGGGAAAACGGTGGGTGGTTCTCATCTGGATCTCTTGGAAGATGTTATAATCACGGCTCATGGCTCCAGAACGCATTTTGCATGCTCTATGTGGACAGCAGCTGCAGAGTACGAGGAGATCATCTGTAATGGCTCAGTTCAACCGTCTCCACTCACCCAAACCACTATGTGTGCTGCCAGCCAAGATTTCATGGATTGATGGAGATGGGACAGTATTGGGGCGGCCTGTGAACCCAGGTGTGGCGGCTGTAGATGTGGAAATTGTCAACCTGGGGAGAAGGAGATGACCATTTCTGAGGAGCGGGAGCTGGAGCAAATAAAGAGTGGATTGACACATGTAACTGGAGATGGTGGAGAGGAGTGCTGCTGTCAAGCTGTCAAAAGAAGAGCTGGACTGAACCCGTGTGGAACATTAGTCACCTAATTGCCCCAAACCCCCACTCTGTTACCATGCTGGTTCGCCTTGTGTGGAATAGTAGTCAGAAATTCAGGGGCCAGAGCCCCTGAATGACCTACTCATCAAAGGTCCAGATGTCCTCAATGAGATCCGTGCTGTCCTCATACGGTTCCGGCAAGGTGTTTTTGCTGCACTTGGGGACATCAAAAAAATGTATAATTCCATATGGCTTGAGGACCAGGAGGTACATCTTTATCGGTTCTTGTGGAGAGACTCCGAAGAGGAGGACATTCAGGAATATGCAATTACGAGGGTTAATATCGGAGACAAACCAGCGGGGTGCATCACACAAGTTGCCATGCATGAGACAGCGAATCTGCCAATGTTGAGCAAATCCTGGAAGCCGGCAGATTTTACATGAAGCCGTGGGTCTACTCAAAAGGCCAAATTGGGAGGCCAGGACCCAGAGACTTGGAGAGGAAAGAACCCTCTGTGATGGTCCTTCCAAACCAACTCTCCGAAGAGAACAGTAAAGCTCTGGGTCTTGGTTATGATCCAGAGAGTGACAAACTTCGCTTGATGGTAGCTGTAAACTTCTCCAAAAAGAAAAAGAAAATGAGATTGGGGGAAAACCTGTTGAAAGATGAAGTAAGGGCGCAGGTGCCAAATCCACTTATCCGTAGAGAGCTCCTAAGTCAGGTCTCCCGTAGAGAGCTCCTAAGTCAGGGATGCTGTCAAGGCTGAAGTTTGTGGAGCTGTCTATGCTGCCCATCTGAAGAAGCATTTCCAGAAGCATTGCAGAATTTTCAGGTGGGAGAGTGCGGTACCACCTGCTGACAGCCAGACAGTAATTGGGCAAATTCAAGGCAGCACAAACGTCCAAGATTGGTGGTGGGTTCCTGGGCCACTCAAAACATCCAAAATATTTCTAGAGCAACATAGCCACACAACATCAACACAAGGAGTTGGACGAAGGCACGGAGTGGCAGCCAGCCCCTAACTAATTAATTAACCCTCACACAGAGTGACCAGCCAATTAAGCCAACCAAGTATCTTCACAGGAGTAAAGATGGAGCCCTCCGTGGAACCTAAAAGCCTACCTGATATCAATCCACCAGAAGAAGGCTTTTGTTGCTGCTCTTACCCGGGCTGGAGCAAAGAAGGAACCGTCCGTGGATCTGCATAGGCTACCTGCTGGGGTTGCAGCTACAAGGCTGCTGGAAAACAAACCTATCACTGGTCTGGAGAGCGGCAAAGAAGTTCACTAGCAATGGCATAGACAGGGGAACAAATAAAATTCTTAAGCAGTCCAAATCCATGGGAACATTAAAACTGTGGACGAAATCCAATACGCCTGCATTGTCACTGTGGCCGAGAGGGAGGACGCCTTCCGAGATCTGTGTCTAGCAGCACAAGTATAATTTACCCATCACCACAAAAACAAAAATACTTGTACAATAAAGAAGCTAGTGGGCTGTTACTCAGAAAAAGCAGGAGGACACAATACATCAAATAAAACAACACTGCTGGACTATTAAAACCATTTGACCACAGGCACCGGGCATACAACTCAAAACTGGCATGCCAAAGTCATCAGAAAGAGCATGAAGGGGTTGCTGGGACTCTGTTAAGGATGCGGCGGGAGGCTTGGGTCATACAAGGTAGAAGGCTGGCCCAGAAAGTTGTGAACCAGTGCATCCACTGCCGGAAGGCTAGAGCTCAATTATGCCAACAAGTGATGGATGATCTACCAGTAGAAAGGTCAAGACCCGCTGCGCCGTTCCAGTTTACTTCTGTTGACATGTTTGGACCATACCTGGTGAGAGATGACATCAAAAAAAGAGTGTCCATGAAGGTCTGGGGGGTCATCTTCTGCTGCATGGCGAGCCGGGCTCTATACGTAGATCTTGCCAGTAGTATGTCCACAGAGAGCTTCCTAATGGCCTACCAAAGATTTGTTGCCATCAGGGGCCACCCCCTTAAGGTTTGGTCAGACTCTGGGACTAATTTTATTGGTGCAAGATCTTTTCTGGAGGACTTGTATACCTTTCTGCGAAGGCAAGCCTGGAGGAGTATGCTGTAAAAAATGGGACAAGCTGGACGTGGAAAGTGCTCCCTGCCGATTCACCACATCGAAATGGAGCTGCTGAAGCTGGTGTTAGGGTTGCTAAGAGAGCTCTTCAAAGTTTGAGCAAATCGGCAAACCTTATTTTCAATGAGGTCCTGACAGCCCTCCATTTGGCAGCTAACCTGGTTAATGAGCGGCCAATTGATGCAAGAATCCAGAGTCGAGAGGACTGCATTGAGTATGTAACACCAAACTCGCTTCTCAAATCCAGATCAATTACCATTGGAAACCATAATTCCATCAACCCTAACAACTACCCCTACAAGCACCTGCTGCGCAGAGATGTCAGACGACTTGTGGTCCTCTTGCCTGTAGAGGAGCAGTCTCCGTAGTGTTTATGTTCGCTTTAAAGTTCTGCAACCTTTCTGTCCAAGAACAAAAAGGTTGAGTCGGAGGTGTCGCGGCGAACGCCCCTTCTCGTCAGCGATCAGGTGGAACAAATTATCACGCACCTGTGTGCACTCGAGCAGAAGAAGACGCACACATTTCCTTATCAATGTGTCAGCTAGAACCAGCAACAACGCCAGTACAGCGCGAGAAAGGAAAGCGGCAATTTCATCAAACTTTCCTGAAGCTGTGCGGAATCTGGTACCAATTCAAAAGACTGAACAGACAGCCGGTAAGATCGCCACGTTAATCAGACTTTGTTGCGAGTGTCACTTGTTGATGTTGCACGCTGATGAGGCGTTGAGGTGCGGGTGGGAGAAGACACTTGTGTTTGTGCGCTGTAGTATCTGTGTGTTGTAAATATTCACGTGCTAGTTTACCGAATGTATTATGTAAATAGTGGTTGGTACTCATTGCAGTTTGCTTTAATTTAGTGATTTTACCCTGATGTGTTCTGATATGTGGATACCGTTATACTGCATTGGTTTAAGAGCGCATGGTCCTAGCTTCATATAACACTTAGATAAAATGCAGGAAATCAAAAATATTTATGCTAAAATTGTTGATTGTAGTTCAATGGGAGTGAATATGTATTGTAAATATTTACATGGGTTAAATTCACTGAACTATTCAAATTGTTGAGCGATTCATTGTGTTTTGGTTACTTACTGTATGTAAGTCTAGAGTCAAGTTCTGATAAATAATCATTTTGAGCTTAATATCCGTGATGAATTCAAACTCAAATAATTATTTTAGAAATCTATTTACATACATATGTGTCTAGAGTCAAGTTCTGATAAATAATCATTTTGAGCCCTGTGTGTCGGGTTTTACAAAAAATTTGCAAATTGGTAAATCGTTGGTGTTTTCTGGTTAAGGTTTTTCACCTGTAAATATCTGGGCTCCAAAAAGTGAAGACAAAATAAAAAATGACAAAGATGCAACAGAGGCCTGGTTATTGAGTGAAACCCAGTTTAATGTTCATGATCAGTTGCCTCCCTATCAAGTGAGGGGTTAAGCACAGCTAAGAAAACACCCGAGAATCACATATGTTTTTGTGGATTAACTGAAATAAACCAGTATACATACTGCAAAATGCCAACCTTTGCAGGGTGCAGCCTTCCAGCTTCGAGAAAGCGGGGCCAGAAAGATGAGAGACCCTCAATCCCAGGATACTGATGAGTTTCTGTTGAGAAGGGGGGTGGAAAAATTACCAGGATCATCAGTACTCTATAGCCCCCTTCCTCAAATCTTGCCCTGGAGGTCCATCGCGCGCCTGCAGAGTTTAGCTCCAACCCTGATCAAAGTCACCTGCCTGTGATTTTCTAATGATCCCAAAGACAGTGATTGGCATTGATTAGCATGCTCAGGTGTGTTTGATTAAGGTTGGAGCCAAACTCTTTAGGAAAGTTGATCTTGAGGTCCAGATTTGAGGATCCCTGCCCTATAGTGTGCTTTATTGAGCACCTGATGGCAATAGATTTATCAGTACTTTAAGTTAGTGATTCAAATGGTAATGTGCATCCAGAAAGTTTGCATGCTAATCTTCAGTGGTGGGACTTGATGACTCACAAGCAAGTCTTCAGGTCATATCCCAAGTCCCAAAGAGTTAAAGTTATTGAGATAATTAAGTGGCCAATTAAATTATGATTGTGCATTAGTAATGAACACCTGCTGTTAACAATCAACACCATTGAAGAAAAGAGAAACACAAGCAGTACATCTGAATTTAGCCACAGCCTTAGATGAAATCAAGTGATTTTTTTTAAATAAATAAATAAAACACACACACACACACACACACACACACAGTACCACCATAATTGTGGTCAAGGTTTGCAAAAGGTAGTCTATAGATCTTTTTACCAAAATCAAAATACTTGCATTTAAGTAGTGGAATCTGAATCAAACCTTGAAGAAGCAGGGATTATTACTTACACTTTCTCTGCCTTTATGTCATGATGAATGAACATATAGAAAGTAGGTCTTTCTTTTGTTTACTAACTGACATTCAGCTACTACTGAACTAAAAGTCTAACTAAACAAATGTTTCCATAATGTTTCAACGCTTCGAAAAAAAAAAAATTGTATCAACTCAGGCTTTTAGACATGTGAACACATCATGATTCTCAAATAGTAGACAATAATTTTTCATACTGCAGAGCATGATGAGAGTTTTTACTTTTGTGTTACCCAGCATGCATTGCAGCATGAACCATTTGTTGATTGTCACCATTGTTGATATTCATATTGGTTTTTGATGTCTGTGTGTGTCCAAACGACCCTGGACTTATTTATTTTTATATATATATATGCATTACATAGATTAGTTTTTGAATAGAAATTGTATAGTGAAAATAAATGTATACATTTTATTTTTGAAAATATATACTTAGCTATCTTCAACCGTAAAATATTTAATAAATAAAACACACACACACACACACACACACACACACACACACACAATGCCACCATAATTGTGGTCAAGGTTTACTTAAGGTAGTCTCTCACCTTTACTAAATCCGTTAATTCTGCATTTAAGTAATTGAATCTGAATCAAACTCAGTAGCTATGGTGTGCTTACACTTTCTGCCTCTTTATGTCATGCGATGAATGAACATATAGAAAGTGGTCTCTTTTGTTTACTAATTGACATTCAGCTACTACTTCGAACTAAAAAAAAAGTCTAACTAAACAAATGTTTCCATAATGTTTCAACACTGAAAAAGAAAAAAATTGTATCAACCAGGCTTTTAGACATGAACACATCATATGATTTCCCCACGGAGCCTCTTAAGGTTCGTGGTGGAAAAAATCAGAGTGAGTGAAAAAATTTGGGGTGGGAGGAAAAAATATATTTTTAATTTTTTTATGCTCTTCTCAAGAAACTTTGGCGTTTCCTCGAAACTTTATGCCTTCTCGCGAAAACTTTTATGCTTCTCTCTCGCAAAAACCAGCTGAGTTCGACAAACACTTCCTGCTTACTTTACAGCTTGTAGTGGAAAGCTTATACAGCTCCATACAATGGAGCCGTTCATAGAGTTTTGTTTTGAACTTGAAGAAATAGTCAGTGCACGCTTATTACGGCACGGTTTTGGACATACTAAAACGCTTAATGTAAAACACTGTGTGAGAGCCGTGGGAACTGAGCGAGGCCGCGGAGCACTCCGCGCCATTCAATCGTAACGAAGTCCCGCCAAGGAGAACTGAAGCTGAGGACTGATGACAGTGTTGGACGATAGAGACCAGGCCGGACTTTATTTTTTTTTGTGTTTTGTTCTGTTTGTGCATGACAGTCAGCCCACTTGTAGGGCTGGGCTGTCGCGGGTCTTTTTAGGTATATTTTTTATTATTAAAGTTTTGTTTGAATGTTCACTGTTCCCCGCCTCATTCTTCCCGCGGACGCTTGTTACACACTGGATGATCAAATTCAGTACACGGATTACACACCATATTATTAAAGTAGACAGACAAGCAGAATAGCCCAGAATATGAACGTGAACCCCGGTAAACTGCACTTTGCCGGCTATCCCTCATAGAAAGAAAGAGTTTTATTTTAAACTTGACTCAAGTTCAAATAGTACAGTCAGCTTTGCCTATAGTTTACATACGGTTTTGGGACATTCTAAACACTTAATGTGGATGTAGCTACTATAACAGTGGCATTGAGGGCCCAATTCGGTATACTAATAAATACTATTAATGCTAATAAAATTGTAATATTTAATAACCTTTATTAATAGCTATCAGTAAAGCAATAGCCATAATACAACGCTTTCCCATTTAAAACCGTCAGGATATAGAAAGGATCCTAAGGAAGCTGGATTAAAGACAGTAGGCTATATAGGCTAAAACCAAAATATGGTAAACAGTTTATATTATTAATAAAATATAGCCTATTATGCACAGGAAAGCAAACAAGCCCAGAATAGCTAGAAACAAGCCAAACCCAATGTAGCGTTTAAACTGGGCTCAACGTAGAAATACAGCCTCTCTTCATCACAAATCCAAATGTTTCCATATTAGCAAATGTATTTGAAGAAAAATCATAATGACAAAAATGTGTCAAAGACTGGAGTGGCCGGGGCTCACGATACGGGCACAGACATAATACAGATTATTTAAATTGATTGTGTAACGTTATATCTGTATTGGTGATTTTTACTGTTTTAATATTGAACCAGGCCGCTGCTTGTAGTAGAATATATGCAAGCATGGCGTAGCACCGATAAAATCTCGTCAAATCACAATACTCCGCCACTTAGGCTACAGTAGGACATAATGCGCATTTTGAATTCACTTTGAAGATTCAATAATATAAAATATTATTAGAAGTGTTATAAATTTAACACTGTTACGTTCTCATTTCGCTCTGGAACCTATACGAGAATGCAATTTTCCCCTGAATATCCAGAATATTGCATATGTGGAAATTGATTTTTATATAGGCCTCAATAGTTCAACAAAAAAGGCAATATTATGCGTACATTTTAAATTTTAAAAGAAGCCTACATTTTAACACAATATTGTCTATATTGTATTTTACAACACAAAATAATAGTTCCAAATGAGCCCCGCCCACCTCCCAGTGCGCACATTTTTGTTCATTATGATTTTTTCTTCAAATACATTTGCGAATATGGAAACATTTTATCTTGTGATGAAAGAGAGCTGGAAGAATGAGTCAATACCGGAAGAATGAGGCGGAACCGCGAACATTCAAACAAAAACTTTATTAATAAATATACCTAAAAAGACCGCGACAGCCCCTACTCGTGGATCCACTGTCGCATCACAAACAGAACCACAACACAAAATAAAAGTCCGAAGCCTGGTCCTCTATCCTCCAACACTGTCATCAGTCCCTCCTTCAGTTCTCCTTCAAGGGACTTCAAGTTAATCGTGAATGGCGCAGGTGCTCCACCGCCTCGGGCCCATTCCCACGGCTCACACAGTGTTTTACATTAAAAGCGCTTTAGTATGTCCCAAAACCGCGCCGTAATAAGCATGCACTGACTATTTCTCCAAGTTCAAAAACAAACTTATGAACCGGGCTTCCATTGTATGGAGCTGTATAAACCACTACAAGCTGTAAAGTAAACAGGAAGTGTTTGTCCGAACTCAGCTGGTTTTATGAGAGAACGCAAATGTTTTATATGGTGGAACGAAAAGTTTTGGCGAGAGAACGCAAAAGTTTTCGCGAGGGAACTAAATATCTTTGCGAGAGAACGCAAAGTTTTGCGCAGAGAACGCAAAAGTTTTGCGAGGGAACGCAAAGTTTCTAGGAGGGAACGCAAAAGTTTTGGCGAGAGAACGCAAAAAATTAAAAATATATTTTTTCCTCCCACCCCAAATTTTTTCACTCACTCTGATTTTTTTCCACCACAATGAACCTTAAGGGGCTCCGTAGATTCTCAACAGTGGTGACAATAATTTTTCATCACTGCAGAGCATGATGAGAGTTTTTACTTTGGTTAGTTACCTTCCAGCATGCATTGCAGCATGAACCATTTTGTTGATTGTCACCATTGTTGATATTCATATGCTGGTTTTTGATGTCTGTGTGTGTCCAAACGACCCTGGACTTATTATATATTAGGGCTGGGCGATAAATCGATTTTATCGATTAACTCGAATGTGTAGTTTACATCGATTTGTTTGAATGAAAATCAGTTTTCTTTTTAACATCATCACGGGCGCCCACTCAGGGCTCCCGTAGTTCAGAATGGGCTTAAGCATTTGATACAAGCTGTGTGTTTAGGTTTTTTTTGGGGGGAGGGGGTTACATTTGTAACACTTGTCCACGGTTCCTCTGACGCTGTTTTTTCTGAATCTCCTCCGGGCCGGTGAGGTTTACTGTTAGTGATCCTTTTAAAAAATTTTGTTATGTCCATAATGTTAATTTCAGCCGGTTAGCCAGTGAGCTCGCCACTGCACGCCGTGAAATTAAAAAGCCTGCCAGCCCCTGATGACAACGGTACTTAAGAAGAAGATTTATATTCTTCTTCGTTAGTTTTTATTGGTAGTTGGCATACAAGCTGAGTGATGCGCGATGCATTACCGCTCGTCCACCACGCGACGGTAATAGAGCTTTGCTTTTTTGCCCCCCAGTCTGAAAGATTGAGAGGAAATGAAACAAAGTTATTTTAAAAAAAAGATTCGGGCTTTTGACAAAACATTTGGGGCTTAAGCCCAATTAGCCAAGCCCCCCCCCCCTCGCCTCCATGGTATGAAGCTCCTCGCTTACATTTCCGGCTGTATGGACGATGCTAACCTCAGTCGCCAGCCGCACTGCCAAGCAAGCCACCAAATATTCCGCTCCACCTTCTTATAAACCAATTCCCGCCAGATCCTGCTCCGGACATAAATGTCTCTAGCAGGCCTAATGTTTACTGTTTGTACCGAAATTCTAGGATAATTGTCTAAAATTATGCATGCAGATAAATGGCAATTTTTCAAAACGAAATTCCTTACATTCTTCTTAATTTTATTAATTGTATTAGGCTAATTAAAATGTATTTAATATATTAATCTAACCTTAGTAAACATAGCCTACCTAAAATCTCAAAAACTGAAGAAGTGTATTTGATTTTCATGAAATTAGCTGCCGCTTGTTATTCTTGTTATCTAACGGTGTAGACACAGTGCTAGACACTGTCTACTCTATTTACAACAAGATGGAGATATAGACTAGAAAATATATTTACACTTGCTCTGTCCTACGTCCATGACACTGACTCACTCGCGGAGTTGGCAGTTTTAATCTTAACAGCTCTTAACAATCGAGTGTGCACATGGATGGTTAGATGTATGATGGGCTAGTATAATCTTTCCAGCATTAAGGTGTTTTTTTTTTTTTTTTTTTTTTTTTAAATCATCTTGTCTCAGTTACAAATTTGACTGGTAAATGATAAAGAATGATAGCCCCTTTTGTATCAAATACAATTGCATATCAGGGGTGACAGATTGATAAAAAGACAAGCTTTTTTGTGACTAGATTTAGCTTTTGATACTTTATGTAAAAGTGGCTCTCTGATTGACTCTGCCCCTATCAGTGCAGCTCCCATGAAAAAAAATAAATAAATAGTAAGACCTTTGACAGTCTTACAGACTGTATCCAGTATGATAAGAATGTTATGTTACATTTTATTTTATGTAACGCTTTCTGGTTTTACAATGGCAGGACCTGCCATCTTGTCTTTTTTGGCTTGTTGTTTCTCATTGCAATTTAACCTGAAGGGGGAATCCAGATCAAATCCCAGAAGGTAAAAATCAAAACAAAATAAAGTTAAAACTTGTTTTGAACAATTTCTTTGTCATCTGAATATTGATTTTAAGTAGGGGGAAAAAAATCAGTTTAAATCGTAAATCGGATTTTTTTGTTAAAAATCTGGGATTTTTTTTTTTTTTAGGCCATATCGCTTCAGCCCTAATATATATATATATATATATATATATATATATATGCATTACATAGATTAGTTTTTGAATAGAAATGTATATAGTGAAAATAAATGTATACATTTTATTTTGAAAATATATACTTAGCTATCTTCAACTATAAAATATTTTATTGGACAGAAAGTCTTAGCTCTTTGTGAATGCAGTCTTTTAGATTTAAAAAATTCAGCAATAACAAATAACTGAAATAAATAAGTAAAATAGTGTAAATAAAATAGCCATGGAAACAGAATAGTCAAAAAGGTATATATAGCTTGTTTGTCTTATCCTATTTATGTTTGTGCATACATACATTTTTAAAAAAGTGTTTGAGTATAACATCACACATGCAAAAACTAATAGCTATCACTGCATCAGCTAAACCACAGTTACTGCCTTTATATACAGCGACATGCAACATTACATCTATGTTTCTGGGTCTTCTCCTGGACTGAAGCACATCCACTACTCTGCAGCACAGTGGTGATCCACAAAACAACTGAAACCCTTTAAATCCCAAAAGAGTATTGAACACTAACAGATCTCTCTAGATATCAGAATCTTCACTTATTACAAAACAGTCTGATTTTATTTTTTTTCATACAAAACTTCTATTGAAAAATTAACAGAGGTTTAGATGTTGATGTTTTTTTTGTAAATTAATGAAGTCATTATTGAGAGTCATTATTGTGGCGATGAGTGTTTATTTTCAATAAAACCAACACCTAAACCACAGTTAATACAACACCTAAACCACAAATAAAACATTAACATCTTAAAAATAAGAACACAAACTACAACTTTCTTCAGCCACAGCCTTAGATGAACTAAAGATAAAAGACATTAAATCTATCAAGATCTGAATTAAACAACTCCACAAACAGCATTAATAGCTTCAATTATTACTAACCAGATTGACTTTATTTCTGTCACACATCTACATAAGTTCTTATTGAGAATAAACAGAGGTTTAGATGTCAATGTCTTAATGAAAATGTTTTGTTTAAGATCACCATCATGGAGATCAGCATTTGATTCAGTTGGGCTCTTGACCCTCTACTTTATGTTAAGTTGCATCTCCTGCAGTAATTGCAGTTGTTTACAGACAATATTTGTCTTTTGTATACTTCATGCCAGCATACAAAACACGTTTATGGCTCCTAGCATGCATTGTTATACTTAATTTTTTATGCAGTTCAAAATAAAAGAAAACAACCTGAACCAATCACAGTTATTTTGCCGTAAAATTATTCTTATTCTTATTATTCTTCTTCTTCTTATTATTATTATTATTGTTATTAGATTACAGTGTAGATGGGAATCAGATATAATTTATGTTTTTGTGTAACTTGAATCAGCTGTTTCTCATTAGCACTGAAAAAAATACAGGGGATATATTTGTGTTTCATTTCACAATATGAACAGAAGTTAACTTTGACTTTAGACTAAAAGTTAGGTTTAGAACATGATGTTATATACAGATACAGTGTGAAAGGCAGAGATGGGACTTGGTCGAGAAATGTCATGCCCCTTATCATAGCCACCTGCTGCGTCAAAATCAAATCAATTTTAGCGCGATTTAAACCTGGATGATTGTAAACACTCCAAGCTTGTCTGCCTTGGGAAAACTAGTGCGTCTCCGACATTGTGATAACACTTGTTGCCTTCTTTAGTGCAGCTCAACCAGATCTCTTCCCATTGGTTGATCTTTGGGATATCACAAATCCCTGAAAATATGCATTGTAGTCCAAACAAGTTGTTCGTTGTAGTTTTTGAAAAGTGATTTCTGTTAAGTAAAATATCTCCTTTTGAATTTGACTTTGAGCTTTGTAACTTTGAAGATCTTTTTTATGCTCAAACAGAAACATTACAGACTAACTAAAGTTGAAAAAGTGAAAAAGCATAATAGCACCCCTTTAAGTAACTAATTAAATGATGATTACCTGCTATTATTGAGAATTACAAAGGATCAGATGTAGATATTTTATTGGTTAAAATAATGCCACTATCATGGAGATCAGTGTTTGCTTTAGTTGGGCTCTTGACACTTGACTCTTGTGTTTGATATCTCTCTGGGGTGTTGTAAAGCAGAGCGATCAGTGCTCTATAATGAGGAGATATTAACTGGTTTTATATGGTGAAAGATAGTCATCGTGACTAGGCCTGATTACAATCAAAATAACTTTTTCTTATTTATGTATTTAGGTTTTGCATAATCAGCCCTGTGAAACTACAGCATGCAAATAAAGTGTTGCTCTAATAGTTACAGTGAATGAATTTTAAATCTATGTAATGCATTTAAAAATTTGATCTCCAGTGCTAGTTGGACACACACAGACATCAAGAACCAGGATATGAATCTTCAACAATGGTGACAATCAAGGAAATGTTTCATTCTGCAATGCATACTGGGTAACACCAAAGTAAAAAGTCCCATCATGCACTGCAGTATGAAAAATTATTGTCACCACTGTTGAGGATCATTTGATAAGTGTTCATGTCTAAAAGCCACTTTGAATTAATAAACGGGTCAAAGAGACTACCTAAAGCAAACCTTGACCACAATTATGGTGGCATTTTGTGTTTTTGGTTGTTGTTTTATTTCCTAGTTGGTTTCATCCAAGGCTGTGGCTAAAGTCATATGCAGTTCTTGTGTTTCTCCTTTCTTCAAAGTTGATGTTAACAGCAGGTGTTGATTACTAATGCACAATCATAATTGAATTAGACAAGTATCTTATTAACTTTAACTCTTTGAGGACTTGGGAGATGACTTGAAAGTTCCACCTCTGAATAATGGTAAAAACAGTAGTTTATTTCTAAAGAAAATTGGAAATCAATGTTTATCACTGTGATATTTACAAAGCAAATCAAGTTAAACCAAGTATCTTTTTCCTCATTGTAGACAGTAAAAGTGGGCCTACTGAACACATCCTATGATGAGATTGAACTGAAATCTGCAACAAAACAGAAGAAAAGAAAGGAAACAAAGGTAAACTAAAACAATAGTCTCTGCTCTTATGATTTTATGATCATAACAGTAGCAAAAATCACCAGAACATTTGTGTATTTTAATTAATTTATACCCTGATAGTAAGCAACCATTGAATTTTATTGAATCAAAATCACTTTTGCACCGCAATTAATGTTGAAATTTCAACAAACCACCATTATTGTGATCAGTGTTTGCTTTAGTTGTGCTCTTGACTCTTTCTGCTTTAATATTAGTTTTTTGTTGTTACTTGTAATGATGTACTAAAAGACATTTATTAATTAGCCAGTATATTTTACTGTAAATATACCATGAACTAAATAAATGACTTGTTAACTAATTCATTTTTAGAAACTGACTTGCTTAAATTAGCCAACTGCCAAGTTTATAAACTAATATTTTTAGCATTAACATATATTTATTCTTAATATTTGAACGAAACACAGTCAATAAATATCAAAATTAAATTAATTGCAGATAATAACTAGTTTACCACAGCGCCAGTGCATGTACAATTGGAGATAACTAAGAGACTTTCATTGCATCAGCAAGTACACAGTGATTCTTGACCTTTTCCTGGACTGAAGCACAAGCTCTACTCTTCAGCACAATGATAACCTCACAAAACTCAGACAAACAGAAACTTTAAATCCCAACAGAACGCCAACAAGTCTCTCAATATAATCATTTTGTGTAAGACGAAAACGTAGAAGAATAACAGCTTAATACTTCAGTCATTGACTCCGATATATTGAGTGTCACGAATAATTTTTTCCAATAGTTGGAGCGCTTTTACGTGCATTGGCTGAACTTTTACTTGACTTTAACAGTAAACTAATGGCAACAAGTATCGCCACAGTGTAGTTACTGTTTTCATAGTTTTGTTTGCCATAAAATTAGGTAAAGGTTATTACGTGCTTCAAAATACACATGTTTGTGGGTGCTGTCTTTTTATATTTAACGCAGCGATTTAACCCTTTAAGGAAGAAGAGAGACGGGATTCGCTCCGCAGGAAAATACCTGTAGTCGTGTCCACTCGTTGCTTGTTTTTGGCAGCCTGTTTTACCATGTTTAGTCTTAGTCTAGGTCTTTGTGTGAAAGCTACTCAATTTAGTTTTGTACTATTGTTTAGTCACGTTCATACTTCTTTTTAGTCTAGTCAGTTTTAGTCACGTTCATACTAATTGTTTAGGTCTAGTCTAGTTATAGTACGACGAAAAACGATGACATTTTAGTCTAGTTTTAAGTCACGACGAATCAGACTGATGGACATTTGTCTAGTTTTATGTCAATTGAAAATGGTATTTTATGTCTCTTTTTAGTAGATTAAGCAGTGTTCTGTGTAGCTCGTGGGAACACGGCAAAAAGCAAATATAGTAACAAGTACCTAGGAAGTTACTCGATGAAACCAAAAATTTTCTTTTAGCCAAACCCATTTCAAAAAGGGGGCTTTTCTATTATATTATTGTAGACAGGGCGCAGTGTGACAGTAGACTCAAGAATACACACAGGTACATTCTAGGACACACGGAAGACTTCTCTGATTAAATTTTACATTTATTCTTTACCAACCAAACATGCTAGGGAAGTAGGGCACATACACAAATTATTTAAAATAAAATAAAATAAAAACAAATCAAAAAATAAATAATAATAACCAATTCTGCCTGGAATGTTTTGTGGTTGTTTTTCTGCTAATCTGGCCAGCCACGGTCCCTTTTTTTCCTGGGTCAAGGTGATGTTTTAAACTCGACGTCGTCCGCAATTTCGCTTGAGGTTGAGTGCGGGAAATATATGACGTTCATCGCTACGGTGTTCGCATGGAAGTCACACTATTGACGTGCGCGCAAAAGTATTAGGTGTGTGCAGAGTTGCAGCGGCAATTTTTTGTAACTTTCCGCATAGCTCTGCATTCCGAACATGCTTCGAGTTCGGGGATGATTCTAGCCGAACATGCATGTCCTGTGTCGGCACGTTTGTGTTGAAACAGAAGCAGTTTTAGGGGAAGTTCAAACAAGCTACATCAGGGTCCCTTTTTGACGGGAAAATGCTTGCTTTTTTGGAAAAAAAAAGTTGCTAGTTTGCATAAGTTTGTCTAAGGCATTCGTTATTGAAGGTACGTTTTTATATGTCTTATGTATAAAATAGAATTAGAATTCGTTATAGATTTTGATAACTGACACTATTTGCTTTTACAGTTGTCTTTGTTTGGATGTGTGCAACGAGCCAAAAGTTTGAAGATGTTTTAAGTCTTGTACATAGAAAGAATAGCACGTAATGCAATAATGACTCATTCTAGCACAAGACTTGTTAGACAGGCCACACTGGCAAATGACTTCTCACCTGTGATTCCTGACGGTTTTACGGAGGACAATTAACTCCCTCGTACGCTCCCCTGTTCGTTTCAAGAACTGTACACACGGCGAACGCGACAAGTAGTATAAAAGGCCTCGTACGTTTGGGAGGTGCGTCACCCCGTCAGAGGAGCCAGCGCTGAAAGTATAAATCCCACGTTAACTTTGTTTGTTGTCGTCTTCTTAAATGCAGCGGAGTCGGGACTATTGAGGGAACAGTTGATGTCCGGTCGCATCGGCACACGTGAGACCACAGGAAAACAGAAGATACTTGCAAAATAACTAATAATAACGGGACCACTAACCGAGATGACATAACGTTAAAACCATTGTTCGTTTGTGTGTTTCATCTCTTTTTGGTCACCGACAATGAAGAGAGAGGACACTTTTCAGCATAGTTTTTTTTTATTTTTTGTTAACCACATGTAGTCTCGGTTTTTAATTCGTCCAACGAGATTATTGCAGTAGACATTTAATAAACATTCATCGTCACATGACCCGCAATTTAGCGTTGCATCTCGTTCTCGGTTTCGTCAAGTATGATAAGAGGTGTGTAGTATTGACGATATTTAGTCCTAATTTTTGTTGTAACAAGCAGACAATAGTGGCCACACTACAAAAGAGAAAAAGTAACACTGAACGCAGGGTTACAGTAAGATAAGGAATTGACATATGTAAGTGATTTGTGAGTCCGGGGATGATTTAGTGATAGAACACCATTCTGTTAAAACGCCGAATCACTGAAGTGTAAAGAGGAACGAAGAATGTGATGAAGAAAGGTGAAAGCAGAAACACGAAGGAACGAAACACGAATAACAGAGCGAGGTAGGATGACCACGCCAGCCATTACACATTATTACACTTAGTGTGATCTAACCAGTTTGACTTTATTTTTGGGATATGTTTATCAGAATTATACCGAGGTTCAGATGTTTGTGTGGTTATTGAAAATGTTTTTAGTCAGAAATACGATGAGTGCTGCAATTTTGGGTGCGAGTCAGTGGTCTGATTCAAGTTGGGTGAGGGATCGGTGCGAAGGCTACGACCCTTGCATCGTTTTAGTATGAGCCTAGATATTTTTCTGGTGTTGTGTAGATCAGCCTGTTTTGTATGAACAGAGCACAGCTGTGACAGCACACAAAACAGAGAAAATAATCTTCTGATCCGGCACACTCAGGGTGATTGTCGTATTATGATGATGATGTAGGGCTGTAGCGCTGCCTGTAGTTCCTTGATTGCACAAATTTCCTCCCAGGGCTGTGCACTTATTAAAATGCAAACCGTTACAACAAGGAATTTGACATTATGTGTATACTCCCATCCAACTTGGAAAAACGACAGAACGTATCCGGGTTCCGTAGGGTAACCCTTGTTCTGTGATGACTATATTGGGATATCGCTTCGATTTGCAGACTGATCTACGTTCAAGTGTTAACTTAAACGAAAGCCAGCATGAAACAATTCCCATGACTTAAACGCATAACCAACACATGAGCCCGATGAGGCGCTGATCACAATAGTTGTGAATCTAATATGCATTGCAGTACCAGATTTTTCAACTGAGCCGGTGTGGTACAGGCAACATTGGTGTGGGAACTGATCTACTCCGTGTGTCACCTCCCTAGTCACAGGAATTCGGCGGACGTCCACTGTGTGTAAACGAGACATTCCCTTTCAGCTTCGCTCACTCTCAAACGTCACGTCAGTGAACACGAGACTAATTGGGGGATCCCTACCAGAAACCAGCAGTGCCCATGGGTGACTGCCCCGTCGCAGCGTTAGTCATGTGTTGGAAAATGACAAGCTGTGCCCCTATTATGTGTCGGCCGGTGGGCTCTGCACTACGTTAGTTCAACTCCCCCTGGTCCACGCCCCACTCCCATTGGTGATGATATTCGCGATAAGCACACTGAGGGAAAAAAACATACCCGTTCCACTTGGGTAACCCACGGAGCTAGTCTGGGAGGACGTTACAGATAGCGAGAGACACGATGCCGCGAAGGAGCAGTGTTTCGAGCTGAAAGCGCAAAGATACACACCATATGCATCCCTTTTAGGTTATAGAATGGAGACAACTTGAGGTGATTAAGAACCATAGTAGCTTGGGAAGGCAAGAGTCTGCTGGGGATGTCCGGGGAAATGACCACGGAATATACTTGGATCTATACGAGCATACGAAGTGACTGTGTGAGTGTGTAGTTCAATAAATGGCAACCGAGCTTTCCACATCGGAGGTTCTCACGCGATTCACACAGCACAAGAATGGGAACAGTGGCGTACCACGAGTTCTGCCGCAGCCGACGTGGCCGAAAGAAGTAAGGGTGCATGCGTAGGCAAATGGCTGCGAAACAGGCGTCTGACGAGTAGAGGAGACATAATGGAGCCAAGAGTGAATTAAGAGCAGGAGACCTGATCACTCCTAACGAGTTAGAATGTATCGTGGGTGCAAACTACACCAAGGTTGTGGGGGGTGAGAAACGACAGGAGGATACCCGGCTACTACCCGAAGGCTATGGAGAACACCTAGCAACGGGGGTTAGGGGGTACATCGAGACGCAGGAGGTTCTAAAATCTATCTGTCAGCGAGGGTGGCAACGAGCCAGTGCCCAGGAGGAATTTGCCACACAATTCTAGTTGAGTGCAGCTCGCAACCTGAACTGGGCAGGGAACATCAATGAGCCTGAAGATCAGTTCGAGTTATGAAAAAATGGCATAACATCCAGTTGGGCCGGCATACTTGCTTAGAGATAGGCATTCCCTATCTGCCGGGCCATCGGTTAAGCAGATCAAAGAAGCTGTGTCTGAGGGTCCTGAAGCTTTTCTGAAGATTTGTGTTACGTGGCATATTCAATTGCTTGGAGGGGGACAGCGCCCAAAGCCAAGGGCTGGGTCTGCTTCTCAAGGAAACACCAAAAAAAAAAACAGCAACGCTTGCAGCTTCACCAACTTGGGATAGCGACCATTAGAGTCAGTCACCGACGTGACGGCGAAGGAGTGGACGACCTGGAACAAGGAGAAAAAACCAAGAATACATCCGCAGTAAATCCGCTTGATAACAAAAGATTTAACATAAAAATAAAAAGTCTGGAGAGTGCCTCAAACACAAAGACATCAAGAAAAATCAGCCTATGGAATCTCAGCAATGGGTAGTCAATTATAATAATAACAAAAGGAACAGGAAAGTTTAATATCACAAAAATTACGGCCTACAAAAAGTCAACACCAGCAAAATAATACATGCAAATATAATAAAAGATGGTTAAGACAATTTCCGGCTGCATAATTTTATTCATGCTGCCGGTGCATGGATGGGTCGTTTAATTTCTATGCTGGCCACCCAGCATGTGTGTGCCGGATAATGCAAAGTGTCAACCACTGAGAATGATCTCCTGTGATTGATTGTTGACATCTGTGAGTACCCTAAGCGATGCACCGGTTCAAACTGAGTTAGTAAATGATTAGTAAAATTATCAAATGATTATTAAAATATTCATAGATCTAAACTATTAAGTACAGAGCAAAACAATTAATGGTGGAAATTATGATTCTTTCAAGAGATTCGTTCACTTTCTTCACTCTGTTCACTTTCGTGTGGTTCAGATTCGCTTCACTGATTAGAGCCAAATGAGTACGTGCGTAAAAAGATTGTCTTATATGGTCTTAGAGCCATGAGCAGTATTCTACTTTGCAGAAAGCAAAAACTGATTTTGGCTTTCTTGTGTATTAAATGTGTGCATAATCGCAAATAAACAAAGTAAAGTTACCAGATGAACAAAGTACAAGGTTTCTTGCTTTTACCAATTGTTTGGTCAGGCAGCAGTTCATATATTATATATTCACATCTATAAATGGGATTAAACGTGGAGTTATGTTCTGTATGCTAAATATGAAAATGCAATGGTGTGCACAAAAATCTATAACTGTTGTTTTCGATACAGGTGGCCGACTACCCTGTTTACTGATTCATTTCGCTCACAATCCAGATGCTATGTACTGTGCTCACGTTAATTTCATTCAGGAACGAGATGTATCAATTCATTAAACTCGCTCACTCCAATCCATATGTACCAGTTCAGATTATTCATGCCACAGGATGTACCAATCATTCAAACTGTTCTACCGATCATAAGATCTCTCGATTTCGCCTTCCAGACTCATATATGAAACTCGCTCAGTGAAGTTGCATTAGTTCACTACATTCAACAAATCAGCATGCGCTTAGTCACATCTATCATAACAAAGCTATTGGTAGGTTAGAAAGGATGAAACAGTTCCACAGAGCTATGGTTCACGACTTTGCCGCTTCTACTAATAGCCGCTGGCTGCTGTCTGAGGTAGAGGAGAATTTCAGTGAATCAAATGGTCAAGTGGATTACATGTACGGTGAACAAGTCGTTCCACCTAAAGAGGATCTGCTCAAGGGTTCGCTGACTTTAGAGTACCACACATCACTAATACTTGATGTAGGGTTTGGTGGTTGAAATTAAAGCGTGTGATCTTGAACAGCCAATGAGTTTGACTTTGATCTCTCTCATAATTCACAGTATATTCCCTGCAGGCTGCTTTCACCGAAAATGACAAAAGATTATGATTACATTGTGACAGCATATTACTGTTTGATAGAAAATGATATGTTACCGATCAAAATATTTCTAAGCAAGGGTTTATAGTGTGTACGATTAAGCCTACCTACCCTCATCTCCCAATTGGAGAACAGGAAACTCGGTAAGCTCGCTAAAAAAGCAGCACACAGTTGTAAGAACATCATAGAACTTCTAAGCAATCTAGGCGGTGAGTGGCCATCATAGCAGCGTGTGAAACTTAACAATGGTGACAATCAACAAAAAAATTTTATGCTGAGAAATGCATGCTGGGTATCAACATAGTACAAAAACTCATTCATGACTTCCACATGCATTTCAGTTGATCCGGTGATCGGAATAGGGTTATGATTGTCAACCAATTTTGATGTTTTTGGATGATAGAGTTGATTCTAAGGGTGTAATATTGTTGGCCGGGACGGTGGGCTTGCCACAGTACGGATCGATGACATTGGTGGAAGCAGAAAGTGGTGTAAGTAATAGAAACTAACATATTCGATATTATGAGGAGGTTAGTTGCCAACGTCCTACAGCTGCCACCTCCTAGCGAGAAAAGAAACTAGTCCAAGCAATTGTGTACTCCACAAGTAACTCTAAAATTTAGTCTTTCTTTATTAAGAGAACGGTTTTACATTGAAACACAATTGAAAGCTACTTAAAGAAACAACTCATGAAACAAGAATACACCCTCTAACTGCGAACACTATGTCACAGGCAATCTACAGCAGCGCCACCCCGAAGGATCCAGCAGCAGTGGGCGATCCAAATTATCTTCCTAGGCATATCACCTCGTAGTGGTTTTGGGAATGAAATGGCAATGGATCAATTGTATTGTATAATTGCACTATGTTCACTAACAACCAGAGCTGACCAATGTTCTTTACACATTAATATCAGAAAACAGCAAGAACACACTGAAAAAAAAAGAAAGTTAAAAACCAAGAAACAATTGAGAGAAAGTAAAAAAAATAATAATTTAAGGTTGTTAATCTACGCTGATGTGCAAATTTGCATTTAAATTAACAAAAATATACAAATTGCACAAATACCACATTACATACATAAGTAGCACAAGAGCAAATAAAAAAAGAAATCCACACACGAAAGAAAAGAAAACAAGTTGGACACGACCAGACAACACACTAAAAGAAAAAAAAAACTAAATACACATTAAAACGCCTTGTGTTTGCTGGCTATAGCCCCCCACGGATCTGTCCGACGGCCTTCAGTTCCTCCTACGTTTGCCGTTGATACTGTAGACCGAGCTCATCTGACTCCACAATCAGCCACTTCACAATCGCCGACATGTGGCTCCACATAACCGAGCGACACAGCAGTACATACCCGCCTCCCAAAAGTTAATCGATCGACGGGCAAGATAAAACAGAGTAGGCGAACACAAAAAAAATGAATAAACAGAAACAGAGCCAAGCTCACTCCGACCCGTAACACTCCCCCACCTTAAAAAAACAAACAACAAAAAACATATCTTTCTGAGTTGATGGTAACCGACTAGCCAACAGCCCGCTTAACAACATGGGAGCTCTATTATCCTAGCGATCAGCACTTGGCAACAAATTATTGTCATTACCCTTCATGGCGAAGTTCTAATTTATAAGTTGTGATTTTCTGGGCATCTAGAGTCCACAACGCATTAAGGTCTGGTTATGATCAGTCCATACATGACAGAAAATAACAGCCACGGTATTGTTAGAGGTCATTAAAAAGCGAGCGGCTTCGGCCGTTTTCTACTAGAACATCGCGCCTCCCATAATGCTTTAGATTGGGTGTTAGGCAGGGAATCCAACATCAATCCGGTCCATGCAGGTCACACTGCAGTACAGGGCCGGAAAACGTCATTCAAACAACTAGGAGAATCTGTGTTACACCGGCAATTTGCGCACGAACACCTTCGCGCGTTGCTGGCGCCATCGGAAGATAAAGAACATACAACCTGCTTTTTGTGTTTTTTGTTAGTTTTGTTTACCCCTATATAGATTTAACACTCCGAGAGTTAGCGAAAGCCCACCCGTCAGCATCTCATGGTTGCAACTTCCAGTCCATCCTCACGAACTGTGCCATTCAACGTTGGACAATACAATGGCTTCGACTTGTTCGGCGAGCTATATAGTGACCTACAGAGTAGTATTCACCGAGCTTCCCAGAGCAATGTCCTTGTGATGCGCGCCGAGTATGCTGTCAAGCGTTTTCCCCATGGGCATAACGCCGATTGATCCTACGTCGACTGGCGTATAAGCACATATCAGCTCGCTACTTATCTTCTTTCAGAATGAACATAGCTTGAAGTGCATCAAGCACAGACAACCAGCAATACGGACGAAACGAGTATCTAAAACCTATTTCCCCCGAGCACGGAAAATCCACCAACTTCACTGCGGAGACATTGAGCTCCGCTTATCTCAGACGTTTTCTTGACCCTTGACTTGTTGCGCTAGATCTCTCTCTCTCTGTAGAAATGCATGTGGTGTTTTACAATGATGAGATATTTGTTATTTATAC
>NC_056611.1:6089311-6089478 GCF_018340385.1 Cyprinus carpio
TGGTGACCAAATAGTCACACACAGACATCAATAATCAGCATATGAACCTCAACAATGGTGACCATAAAAAAAACCACNTAAACAAATATCCTTAAAAACATGACAAGTTGGGTTTACTCAAACCGTTTGAGGAAACCGATTACCTTAAACCATTTAAGTTTTAAAAC
>NC_056611.1:6090677-6092373 GCF_018340385.1 Cyprinus carpio
ACTGAGTCTGAGAAACAATCAGAGCCACCGCTCACAGGCGTAGTGCTTTGAACCAGAAACAGCGGCAGAAGCGCCTGACCTGGGGCTACAGAGAAGCAGCACTGGACTGTTGCTCAGTGGTCCAAAGTACTTTTTCGGATGAAAGCAAATTTTTGCATGTCATTCGGAAATCAAATCAGGAGATTTTTGGAGCACTTCATGCTTCCATCTGCTGAAAAGCTTTATGGAGATGAAGATTTCGCTTTTCAGCACGACCTGGCACCTGCTCACAGTGCCAAAACCACTGGTAAATGGTTTACTGACCATGGTATTACTGTGCTCAATTGGCCTGCCAACTCTCCTGACCTGGAACCCCATAGAGAATCTGTGGGATATTGTGAAGAGAAAGTTGAGAGACGCAAGACCCAACACTCTGGATGAGCTTTAAGGCCGCTATCGAAGCATCCTGGGCCTCCATAACACCTCAGCAGTGCCACAGGCTGATTGCCTCCATGCCACGCCGCATTGAAGCAGCCATTTCTGCAAAAGGATTCCCGACCAAGTATTGAGTGCATAACTGAACATAATTATTTGAAGGTTGACTTTTTTTTGTATTAAAAACACTTTTCTTTTTTATTGGTCGGATGAAATATGCTAATTTTTTTGAGATAGGAATTTTGGGTTTTCATGAGCTGTATGCCAAAAAATCATCAGTATCCACTTGGTTAGGCTTACCAGCCATCTGACACGTATGACAAGTTTTACAATATCGAGAAACCTCCGTTTTTAAACTGGGCCAGAAAAAGTGCTGAAGATTACGATCATATGTTTTAGTCACAACGAGATGTCCCGCCCATGGGTGATCATTCTTTTTAAGACTATAACATTTAGTGATAGAATGTCCCATTTTATGACAATAACTACACTCCTTCCTAAACT
Organism: Cyprinus carpio; assembly: GCF_018340385.1. Taxonomy (NCBI): domain Eukaryota; kingdom Metazoa; phylum Chordata; class Actinopteri; order Cypriniformes; family Cyprinidae; genus Cyprinus; species Cyprinus carpio. Next base: position 6,091,596 of record NC_056611.1, read on the forward strand.
TCACCCCTAAAGGCTTCACTTTAGAATCAATATGGCAAACTACATTTTCTTTTTGAGAACTAAGTCCTGATTCCGATGGAGATCTAACAAAGGTAGTTTTATGCATCAAAGCATATTCATCGGCCAAAGTAGTTGCACAGTAGTTACTTTTTGTTCGTTCAAATAAAGAGCTGTACGTTCTGGGACTGAATTTTTAAACTCTTCAATAAGTAGAAGTTCGTGCAGAGATTCATAATCAGTAGCCTTGCAGGCTTTAATCCACCTGTCAAATAATACACTCTTTTCCTGAGTAAATTCAACATACATTTGGGAAGCAGATTTTTTAGTCATACGAAAACGTTGGCGATAGTGATCTGGCACTAACTCGTACGCACACAAGATGCCATTTTTTACGGCATCATACTGAACGCTCTCCTCTAAAGATAACGATGCGCACACCTCCTGTGCCTTCCCCGTGAGCTTACACTGCAGCATCAACGACCAGGTTTTGTTTGGCCATTTTAAAGCCATAGCTATACGCTCAAAAGCCTGAAAGTATGCTTCAACCTCTTTTTCTCTGAAAGGCGGCACCAGGGCAATATTTTTCGCCACACTAAACGCAGCTGTCGATGAAGAATCTGATATAAAGGCAGGCGCAGAATTACTGGCATCATTTGCAACTGCTACGGAGTTAACATTACTCACTCTAGAGTCTACACATGATTGATTTTCTAAGACCGTCTCCTTTTGTTTTCCCAATTCTAACTCTCGCAGCCGAATTTTAGTTTCTGCCTCAATA
>NC_056611.1:6093373-6265323 GCF_018340385.1 Cyprinus carpio
TTGCTTTGATGCAATCTTTTTTGTTTAAAGCGCTATATAAATAAAGGTGACTTGACTTGACAATGTTATTAGTTTGGCGTTTGGTATGAAAAAAAGTTTGCACAAAATAGCCTAATCCCCTTTGAAACTCTCCTGTTATTTTATTTATTTATTCATTTTTATTTTATTTTTATAGGCTACATTATGAACATAACATTTCAACTTTAGTCATGGAGCGAAGGCAGAGCAGTGTTTCTGGTATCAGTGAGTGCGGAGCGGAGTGATTATTAAATGCTCTGAGCGCGGAGGGGAAATTGTTGCTGCTCCACTCTCACTTCCCGGCGGGCTGAGTGAGAGAGATGTTTCACCCTACGAAATGAACCAGATCGTAGACTAGACAGTGTCTGCTATATTTACAAATAATTTATATAAGAAATAATAATAATAATGCATGTTAGATGCATGATGGGCTAGTATTAAAAAATAAATAAATAAATAAAATAAAGGTCTTTCCAGCAGTAAGGTAATAACGTTACTGCTTTTTTAAAATCATCTTGTCTCAGTTATAAATTTGACTGGTAAATGATAAAGAATTATATTAAAACTTGTTTTGAACAATTTCTTTTTATCATTTGAATATTGATTTTAAGTAGGGGGGCAAAAGTTAAGGCAACTTCCTCTGAAATTAAGTTATAATAACTAATAAACTTTATTGCGCTATACAGTAGTCAACATTTGAAGTGGTTTAAACCTTTCTTTAAAGTTGTTCTAAAACCAATATGTCCTAAAAACCTGTTCAGCATGTTTGAAACCCTCATAAGACACTGTCCATATGAAAGACCAAGAGATTCACACCTTTATTTCGACCCCCACAAGCTATACTGAACTACCCCAAACCCCAACCCCCTCCAGCTGAACTGAATTCAGTCTGTTTTTTGTCTGTGAGGAACGGTGTGTTTTCCTGTTACTGGGTTGAAACATGCCTGCACTCACAGCAGCCCTTCTCTTTTTATTCATTATTTTCTCACAGCCCATATTATTATTTTCACTAGACCAAAATAATAACAAATTATCAATTGATAATTAATCATTATTTTTGTGAAAATTATCATTTGTGAACGTAGGCATTTAAGGAAGGCTTTAAGACCAAGTGGAATCCTCCATCAGCTGCTCCCACTTCACAGCGATCGTGACTCGCTATAAATGAACCAGCTTCACCGTCTGGGCTGGCGGTTTGACTTTACAAAATCAGTTTGTAGGCTATTCTTAAACGTGGAGCTCAGTATATTGAAGTACAAATCCAAACACCAGAAGCAACATACACTCTATAAGTGTTCTTTCATTAAAAAGTATGCATTTTATTTATTCACAGGCTATACGGTTGAAATATTTTAATTGAAAACTTTAAGTGCCATTGTTTAAAAAAAAATGCATCATAGAAATGTTTCATAGATCTTCAATTGTTATGCTTTAAAATCCCATGCAATTTGTAATTTCTCAGTATATTTGTTATGATGGAGGCGTCGTGACAACAGAGTTGAGAATCCAAATGCAGGATTTATATAGATGGTCAAAAAGGCAGAGTTACAGGGGTGTAGCCGCAAACAATAAATGTCCCAGGGCAAAGACAAAGAGGATCCATAAACAGGCAAGGTCAGGGCCAGGCAGCAAAACAAATCAACCAGATAAAACAGTCCAAGTCAAAAACAAGGAGGCAAGCCAAAGCAAAGAAACACGGATTACAGGAAAAGGGTACAGGCAAACAAATAATCGCAAAGGTGGTGGACGTCTGCAAACTTTATAGTGCGTTGGACGATGAGGTGATAAGAGGGCATGGTGATGCAATGCTGAGGGTCATGGCAAAGGATTATGGGAAATGGAAGCCAGGGTAAAGTGCAAGAGTCTGGAATGGAGTGCCCTATAATGAAGCCTCACGGGCTCCAGCTAGAGATCTTGACATGGCAGAAGATGTGGGTAGAGATTTTCCAACCGGCCTCCAAAGCCGTGACAGGGTAGGGCGAGAGTGAGAGTTCATTAGAGGGCCTGGATGGCATGCAGGACAGGCTGTGAGTTCATAGATGCCTCCATGGCAGTGACAGGACAGCGTGAGTGTTGGAGGGATATACTGACACCCAAAGGTTCTGCAGAAGTTGCCGCCACCTATGAGGTTACACCGCTGGTAAGAGTTTTCGCCTTGACAGAAACACACAACAGCCTGCAGGAGACATTGCTGGGTGTAAACGACAGGATTGAGATCGAGGCTTGGAGTTAGGCTGGGGACGTGACGAGGCTTGGGAGTTCGGGCGGGACGTGAAGAGGCTATGGGAGTTCGGCGGGACGTGCGAGGCTTGGGTAAGTTCGGCGGGACGTGACAAGCTATGGGAGTCGGCTGACGTGACAAGGCCTTGGGAGTTCGGATGCGGAAGTGACAAGGATCGGGAGTTCGGCTTGAAGGGTGACGCGGCTAGGGTGCTCAATAGTGACTTGAGAACATCAACGGCGACTTGACCTGACTCTGGAAGGTCAACGGTGACTGCCATTTCTGGAGGAAGTGCCATGACCTGACCTCTCTCTAGAGGGCGAATGCGAGGAGCGGGTTCTGGATCGTGCTTGCGAGGAGCGGCCTCTGGATTGGCGGCCATCTTGTGCAGTGGCACCGGGCTGGCGGCCATCTTGCAATTAGGCTCAGCTGTTGCCGCCATTCTGTGCTCGTGCTCTAGTGCGGCTGCCATAACATGAGTGAGCTAGAAGGAAGATTGTGGAAAGGACCGATTTCCAGAACTTGGGACCTGCGGAAGCCAGGGGATCTGAGTCGGGAGTTAGAAACATCCAGAGCCACCGGGCACAGGCGTGTGTGCTTTTGAACCAGAAAACAAGCGGCAGAAGCGCCTGACCTGGGCTTACGAGAGAAGCAGCACCCCCCCCCCCGGACTGTTTGCTCAGTGGTCTCCAAAGGTACTTTTTTTCGGATATGAAAGCAAATTTTGGCATGTCATTAGGCAATCAAGGTGCCAGAGTCTGGAGGAAGACTGGGGGAGAAGGAAAAATGCCAAAATGCCTGAAGTCCGTGTCAAGTACCCCACAGTCCGTGATGGTCTGGGGTGGCCATGTCGTCTGCTGGTGTTTGTGCTTCACTGGGTTGTTATCAAGGGCAGGGTCCATGCGCCGCTAGCTATCAGGAGATTTTGGGATCCCTTCATGCTTCCATCTGCTGAAAAGCTTTATGGAGATGAAGAGTTCGTTTTTGTCAGGGCACGAACCTGGCACCTGCTCACTATTTCTAGACCCTGGCCCAGTTCCCATGCCAAAACCACTGGTAAAAGGTTTACTGACCATGGTATTACTGGTGCTCAATTGGCCTGCCAAACTCTCCTGACCTGAACCCCATAGAGAATCTGTGGGATAGTTGTGAAGAGAAAGTTGAGAGACGCAAGACCCCAACACTCTGGATGAGCTTAAGGCCGCTATCGAAGCATCCTGGGCCTCCATAACCCCTCAGCAGTGCCACAGGCTGATTGCCTCCATGCCACGCCGCATTGAAGCAGTCATTTCTGCAAAAGGATTCACGACCAAGTAGTGAGTGCATAACTGAACATAATTATTTGAAGGTTGACTTTTTTGTATTAAAAACACTTTTCTTTTATTGGTCGGAAGAAATATGATAATTTTTTAGAATAGGAATTTTGGGTTTTCATGAGCTGTAGGCCAAAATCATCAGTATTTTTTGTTAAAACAATAAAAAGACCTTGAAATATTTCAGTTTGGTTGTGCAATGAATCTAAAATATAGGAAAGTTTAATTTTTATCATTACATTATGGAAAATAATGAAAATTTTATACAATTATGCGAATTTTTTTGAGAAGGACCTGTAGCTGCCGTAGATTTTACGCAATGTAGCTGCCTCAGTGGGAATCGTCTGTGGCTTACACAGATTATTGTCAAAAAGATACTGGGTTACCCTGTTTTAGTACGCAGAAGTGACCAACACAATCCACAATAAAACTCTTTCGAAAGGGTCAACCAACTGCTTGGAATTGGGTAAAGCGGAGCTGGCGAACCACTTGGTTAGGCTTACCAGCCATCTGACGACGTATGACAAGTTTTTACAATATCGCGAGAAACCTCCGTTTTTAAAGTCTTTGACAAACTGGGGGGCCCCCAGCAGAAACACAGGCTGAAGAATACGATCATATCGTTTTTAGTCACAACGAGATGTCCGCCCATGGGTGATCATTCTTTTTAAGACTATAACATTTAGTGATAGAATGTCCCCATTTTATGACAATAACTACACCCTTCCTAAACTTCACCCCTAAAGGCTTCACTTTAGAATCAATATGGCAAACTACATTTCTTTTTGAGAACTAAGTCCTGATTCCGATGGAGATCTAACAAAGGTAGTTTTATGAATCAAAGCATATTCATCGGCCAAAGTAGTTGCCACAGTAGTTACTTTTTGTTCGTTCAAATAAAGAGCTGTACGTTCTGGGACTGAATTTTTTAAACTCTTCAATAAGTAGAAGTTCGTGCAGAGATTCATAATCAGTAGCCTTGCAGGCTTTAATCCACCTGTCAAATAATACACTCTTTTCCTGAGTAAATTCAACATACATTTGGGAAGCAGATTTTTTTTAGTCATACGAAAACGTTGGCGATAGTGATCGGGCACTAACTCGTACGCACACAAGATGCCATTTTTTTACGGCATCATACTGAACGCTCTCCCTCTAAAGATAACGATGCGCACACCTCCTGTGCCTTCCCCGTGAGCTTACACTGCAGCATCAACGACCAGGTTTGTGTTTGGCCATTTTAAAGCCATAGCTATACGCTCAAAAGCCTGAAAGTATGCTTCAACCTCTTTTTCTCTGAAAGGCGGCACCAGGGCAATATTTTTCGCCACACTAAACGCAGCTGGTCGATGAATAATCTGATATAAAGGCAGGCGCAGAATTACTGGCATCATTTGCAACTGCTACGGAGTTAACATTACTCACTCTAGAGTCTACACATGATTGATTTTCTAAGACCGTCTCCCTTTTGTTTTCCCCAATTCTAACTCTCGCAGCCGAATTTTAGTTTCTGCCTCAATACAATACCTCTCCAACTGATGTTGCAATTCGTCTCTTTTCGTGCTTGACCTTTATCTTGGGTCTCCAATTGCAGTCGAGCTAACCATACCTTCACACAAGCCCCTACTAGCAGTGGTGGAGGTAACGAATTACAAATAACTCACGTTACTGTAATTAAGTAGTTTATTCGGGTTACTTGTACTTTTTTTGAGTATATTTTTAAAGCTGTACTTTTACTTGTACTTAAAGTACAAATTAAGCAAAATAATCTACTTCATTACTTTAAATCACAGTTCGTTACTGAGTACGCCCACAATTTGAATTGATATTCAAACGTTTGAAGGCACTTCAGCAGCCAATAAAGATATCCGATCGTAAAGGGACCAATAAAAGCGCTGATATCTGAACCTGGAATAGCGCCGCTGCAGCAGGTGTCAGGTGAAGAGCTGATCAGACAGTGACGGAGCTCAGCGTCATTTATGGACTCAGAGCTTGGAGAAACAAACTACATGGTAGTGTCATCATAAATATCTATATTTTGATACCGATACTGAAATATCTGACACGGTTCCATTACTCATTTTCCACAGTATCTGAATATACACAGATACAATCTGCGTCTCTCTCTCCTCTCCGAGTGAGTTTGACGGTCATCCGTCTCCTGTCAATTACAGTCTGAATATCTGCGCGGGATTGCAGGTATTCCGCATAATTTTTAATAATTCCCGCGCAAATGTGGCGAGCGCTTTTTGTAACATGAGAACGCTGTCATGTAATCGCAGAAAACTGGATGCGATATCTAAAATAGGACTAACTTATACAAATGAACTGCTTGTGCGCAGACTGTGTGCAGTCGCGATCTCTCTGTGCTTTTAAAGTAGAAATTATTTCTCTGTGCTCCTGGATTAAAACTTTGTCAAAAGTTATCATCCATTCAGAATAGATCCACACCTGACTGATGAATATCCTTCTAGAAATGTTTATTTGGTTGTAAGTGGAATGCACCAGAAAGTCTTTAAACAAAGATGAAACTTTAATTTCTTTACCACATACATTTGTGCTAGAAATGTGTTTTGAATAGGATATTTGTCTGATTTGTAGGCTACATATTAATATCGTAGTCTGCCTAACTGCATCACTTCATTGTACAGTCATTACAGGTCAAAGCCATCTGATGTTTCAATTTATCTACAAAAATAGGCCTACTGTATATGGGCTCTTAAATCACTGCTTATAAAAATACAGTGTTGTCATATTTTGAATACCTCAACTGAATTGAGGTCATTTGTTTAATAATTTTATTACTGACTGTGTAGGCCTACTTTTTTTTTTTTTTTTTTTTTTTTTTTGTCAATTCAGTTTGCAATCAAGCTTCCTTGTGCTGTAAGTTACCCTATTTTAAAGACACAAACACACAGAATGAGCAAATGTTTAAGATTGAGATTTTTGTAATGGTAATTGATCCAAAAATACTTGGACTTGGATTAAACCAATTTCAAATCTTGAAATAATGAGTGCCTTGAAAAAAATGGATGGACAAAAACATATTAAAATAGTCTATATGGCAATATACAGTATGTGATAGTTTTGCCAATGGTATTGAAAATGATTGTACATTATGAAATCAAAAATAACCCTACTTGCTTTTTTTTTAGTGCACAGTACTAGTCTTGTGGCGAACAAATGAACCATGCAAGCCAATAGACTGAGAAAAATAGTCTGCCATCGCTTGCGGCTCTGGAATGGCGTTCTCGCTCTGATGAAGTTGGTTTGATGGCTTGGGGAGAATCCTCTTGTTAAGTCATGATGTTAGGACCTGCTGTTGTTGTTCCGGTTCCAAGCCTCTACTCATTTCACTTGAGAATACTATCTCAGCAGCATTTATGAGCACTTTTTAATTAATATTACATATTTTAAGCTAAGCGTTTAAAACTTCGCTGTGCACCACTTCAGTCTCCGTACTCACAGTGTCTTAGACACTAATATTTTAGCTGAATCACTGTCAGGCCATCTGGGATTACAGTATGGAGAAAAAGGTTAGGGTTATAATTTTTCAGTATTACATGACATCATGAGTGTGTATATGCACACAGTTTGTTGTTTTCTGAGGGGGCGTCTGGCAGAGCGTTAGGACCCAGAAGCGGTGAAGCAAGATGGCAGACGTAACAAGCAGATATTCTTAAAGGGGTCCTATTATGCTTTTTTATTATTATTTTTTTTTTATTTTAGTCAGTGTGTAGTGTGTATGTTTGGGCATAAAAAAGATCTACAAAGTTATAAATCTCAAAGTTGACTCCAAAGGGGAGATAAAAAAAAAAAAAAATCCCTCCCTTTTCAAAGAAACTACAAAAAACGGCTAGTTTGAACTACAATGTTGTTTTCCCGGGTTTGTGATGTCACAAAGCAGCCCATTAGAATATCATTAAAATAAATTCCCGCCTACGGAAATGGTTGGTTGTGGTGGGGAGGGGTGAGGTCCATGGTTCGAACGCTTGGCTGAGTGGATCAGACAAGACGACGACAAAGAAGTGCTGCTGTAGTGTCAAGTTTTTAGGGGAGTCATGAGACATTACAGTGCTGGTTTATCTGTACATAGTAAATGCAATTGTTTTTAAAGCAGTTTTTTGACATCCTATCTAAAACGTGATTTAGCCAAAAAAATAACAATAATGTTACCACTCTAATATGTCCCTGCAATATCCGTGTGTGCAAAGGTTCTGTGTGATCCTCTTGTTTAATATTCTCAGGGTCTGAATCCGGCTCAAATTGATATTGACAATATTGATGCCATCATAACTATACTGGAGCAGACAGAACTTGCTGCTTTGGCAAGGGGCGGGGCAGTACTGAAACACCGTCTGAGCTGTTCGCCAATTACTACGCGCTGGGACAGCTAACCAATTACAACACGTTTCGTTTTTTGGAAGGTGGGCCTTCACCAAACCCGGAACTAATCAAGCTGTTTGTGCCAGGATGGGGAGAAAGGTATTGTAATAATGTAAATTATGTGAAAAAATAATGCATTTTTCGAACCACCAAACATGAGAGCATGTTCTAGTACATCTGCCAAAATGAAATCAAGACTTTATAAAAGAGCATGATAGGACCCCTTTTACCACTCCTATCCAACCAAGGTACTGAAGTTAGAAAGTTCCTGTATCATGACCACTAATTCACATACTTTGACAATAAGATAAAAGTTGGAACTATTAAAAATTACTATTATCAACATATGACATTAATACTTTGTACTTTTACTTAAGTAAATATCACTGTCTAAAAAGTAACTAGTAATTAGTACTCTGAGTAATTTTTGAGAGGAGTACTTTGTACTTTTACTTAAGTACTTTTTTGACACCAGTACTTTTACTTGTAATTGAGTATTATTTTAGCAATGTAACAGGACTTGTACTTAAGTACAAATTTTTAGTACTCTTTCCACCACTGCCTACTAGAGACATTGATGACATATCAGTAGAAACTGACAATGGCTCAAATTTTGGCATAGACAACGGTGGACCTGCCATACCAGCATTCAGTGTAGTAACAGGAGCTATAGGAGACTGATCTCCCATAACAGCGACTGATTGTTCACCCTGCTGCATTACTTCAGCGTCATCAGGTAACATTACCCCTTTTTTCAATAAGACCGGCCAGCACAAACAAGCTTTAAACTCTTTTTTTAAATAATGCTCTAGAAAACAGATATCTTCGACATACTGCTGAGCAATAAAAAACAAATCCTCTTTTCGACAGTTGTCCAATGTTTTCAACCCTCGGTTGCTTAATAAAGTCGTTCAAATCAAAAGTTGCCATTATAAAAAAAACAATAATAGGAATCAAAGTAAGCACACTCCGGACCTATCTACCTATCCACAAAACTAACTTCAACCTTCCTAATCTTCAGAGGATTACCAGTTAAGAGAAATAAATCTCTTTCCCGGAATACTTCCAAAAATAATAAATTAAAACAATAAACTCAACACAATAAACAGTAATCCGATGGAAGGTTAGGCGCTAAGCACGGCCAGCTGGATCACTCTAAATAACCGGAGCATCAACTTACCTTATCCTTACAATACATCTAAATTACTTCAGGATCCTGGACAAGCCCCCACTTTATGTTACGACCTCTCATAAAAATATCAACTCAGAGGGAAGAGATCTACGTAGCATAAACAAGAACAAGTAAATAGCGAAGTCGCTCAAATCTATTTATTCACTCACTCACAACAGACGTCACAATAATAATGAACATACCAACCAGGGAATGAAATTGTACAGAACAGACAACAACTAACAAAGAAAAAAAAAAATAAATACAAATATAAAAACGCTTGTTTGCTGGCTAGCCCACAAGATCTGTCGACGCCTTTTTTTTCCTCCTCGTTGATGTTTATACCGGTATCAATCAGCTCCATCAATCAGCCACTCAAATCACAAACAGATGCGTCCACCTAAGAGAGATAACGACACGCACACAGACAGGTAAGGGTAGAGTGATGCCAAAAAAAACAAGGGAGGGACAAAACAAAGAAAACAGACACAGACCAACCCACCAACCGTAACACTTCCCCTTTCGGTTGGAGGAAACTGCAGTGTGGAGGTCTTTTGTTATCCTTGGCTCCTGAATGAGGTGGACAAACAGGTGTTGGAGATGCCTTTAATAATACTGTGCTTTAGTCAGGATGTAGCAAGCAAAAGTCATGAGCTTTAGTCAGGATGTAGCAAGCATTATCAAGGTTTGATTGTTTTTTTTTTTTTTTTAAGTGCCCCTATTTGAGATATAAAAAATAACCCTGTTGCAGATTTCAGTCTCCTGCTCTTCTGGCACTTGCACATAGTGAGGACATGTTTCCTGTGAAAATAATTATGGTAATTTGTAGACTGGACAGAGAAAAACGTAAACGAAAAAAGATACCTTTCAAGTGCAAAATTTTTCAAGAGAATGAGGCACCACCATTTTAGTATTAGACGAAAAATAAGGAAAAGCAAATATTAAACTAAACTACTATTTAATTAAAAAAACTATTTAATACAGAGGTCAATCAAAGCACTTTTGTTTATCCATTCTAAAAATGAAGTTTTATATATACATACATATATATATATATATATATATATATAGATATATATATATATATATATATATATATATATATATATATATCAGTAGGTAGACAACCAAAATGGGTAATACCACCTCGCATACCGCCACCGCAGGGCCGCAAGTCAGTCGCGTGTTAAATTCATTCGCGAAACTACCGCCAGGTGGTGCAAAGGGACGGATTGCGAACTGAATGTAATTTTAAAATGAGATAAAAGGAGGAAATAAAACAACAATAACATTATGATATAACATTGTAACATCTTTAAAAACCAATTACAGTGAGTTAATTTCAAAATGTAGGATAGTCTTAGGCTACAGTCTACTCATCAAAAATTAAAAGAAAGACCTTTACACAAAGGATCTTATGCATGCTATTGTTATTGAACAGTCATTAAATATGAGGCCTATATATACAGATTAAAAGCTAAATGTTTTTATTTCGGTTCATTCTTGGTTTAAAAAAAAATCCTTCAGGTTCCATTTGCAGATCGAAATGAGAACGGTCCAGCATTTAGCAATAATAATTATTAATTCTGTTATTATTCTTGATTTTTCAAACTTCTAACACTTTGCATTTTTGAATTATGCCTTTACTGTGTGACCAAAAATTGAGTATTTTCTCAATTTTTCCACTTTGGCATATTTTTGCTAAGTATGATTTTTTTTTTTCGTCAATACTGAAACACGCGTGAACTACAAAGCCTATTTTACCTAATGAATAATAGTTAAGTTTGAAAAAGGCAACATCACGAATATGGAAACGTTTGGATTTCTCCCGAATGAAAGCCCAACCTTACCTTATGGTTCGCTTTAAATTATTATTAATTTATTTTTTTGTTTGTTTATAGCTAAGCCTATATTATTATATACTGCAATTTTATTTATCCATTAGAATTATATATTTTTAATTCTTGTTCTGTTCTGATAAATTTGTTAAATTTAAAGGATTTGTTGATAAAATGCAACTTATACATGACTTATATATTTTTTTGCTCTCACAAACTTAATTTATTTTTTAGCCTGTTTAAAAAAAAAACATGCAGCAAACGAAAATAGGTGATTAATTGGTTAAAATTTGTTATTGTGGCTTAACAGTAATTATAATTATTATATACTTAGGAACAGAGTCTGGGCCTAATCTAGGCTATCCAGGTTTTTTTTTTTTTTTTTCATTGCATCTGAAAATGACTTTGTGCAGCACAATCACTTCGCACGCTCAACCTGCCTCGCGCGTTGCTCAGTTGTGGACGATTTCAAAATGTTTGATATAAAGGTTGATGTCCCATTCTATACAGGAATTGTTCATTTAAAAAAAAAATCTAATTATATTGTTAGTTCTAATTATATTGTTAACCACAAGTTCATTTAGACTATGTTAACATGCACTGTGACATTTTTACCCTTTTTAAATTATAAACTCCTTGAGGAGATTTTTAAAGTTCAAGTTAAAAAAAAAAAAAAAGGTTTTAATTGCTTAAAATAGTATTTCTATGAATTAATAGTATGTTATCATGTTTATTCTTGTAGAAAATAAGTGTTTATTCTTTAAGAAAATAAGGAAAAAAATAAGGGACGATAAGGATTTTGCTTCACCTATTTATGTAGGCTACAATTATTCAAAAAATAAATAAATAAAAAAAAAAAATAAATAATGTCATTAAAAGTGCCATAGGCCTGAGTTAATTTGACCATTATAGAACTGTAACTTGAAAGGTTAGTAATTTAGGAGGTGAAAATACTGTGAAATTACAAATGGTATGGGATTTTAAAGCTTAACAACTGAAGGTCTATGAAACGTTAGCCAATAAAGCTTTTTTTTTTTTTTTTTTAAATGGCACTTAAAGTTTTGAACTAAAATATTATTTCAACCATATAGCCTGTAGACTGAATGTTTTTCTGTCTTGCTAAATGTTGGGCTCATGATCAGTAAGTTGTATTCGCTTAAATTGATTTAGTTAAATCAAAACTTGCAGACTTTGAAGCTGGGCGCAGTTAGCGCGAGTCCCGCACGCTGTGAAGCGGGAGCAGCTGACGGAGGACTCCGCTTGGTCTTAAAGCCTTCCGCAAACGCTACGTTCACAAATAACAATGATTTTCGTAAAATAATGATTAATTATCAATTGATAATTTGTTATTATTTTTGGTCTAGTGATAATAATAATATGGGCTGCGGGAAAATAAATGAATAAAAAGAGTAAGGCTGCTGTAGTACAGTGCAGGCACATGTTTCAACCCAGTAACAACACACCGTTCCTCACAGACAAAAACAGACAGACAAGTTCAGTTCAGCTGGAGAGGGGTTTGGGGTTTTGGGGTAGTTCTGTATAGCTTGTGAATATAGGTATAAATGTTGTGAATCTCTTGGTCTTTCATATGGACAGTGTCTTATGATGGTATCAAACTTGCAGAATAGGTTTAGATACACTGTAAAAAGTGATACTCTATATTTACTCAATAAAATTGTGGCAACAGATTACAAGCAATATTATTAATTAAATTTAACACATAAGAATTAATTAGAATTAATCAAATGAGATGCTTACAAACAATCATTCAAAATGAGTAAAATAACATGAAAAAAAATAAGTAAAATGTATACAAAAATATTGGTTTTGTTGGACAAAAAATGAGAAGCACCTGGCTGCAACCTGCATATAGAGACAGGGTTCCACATGTTAACCCTCTGGAGTCTAAGGGTATTTTTGGGGCCTGGAGAAGTTTTGTCATGCCCTGACATTTGTGCTTTTTTCAGTTTCTTATAAATATCTAAATGGCTAAAGTCTAATCTCACTGTAATCAGCACAAACTAGGCTATAATAATATGTGAGCAGCATGTATGTACATGATTGTGTTTTTGAGAAAAAAAAATGTTATGCGTGGTAGTGAAAACTAAAAATGTTTAAATCACTTGAATAAGGCAATAAACCACATACAGAAAATTGGTTCCCAGGAATTTTGAGAACTGGAGCTTGTAGCCTAGAATTTTTTTTTTTCTAAATGATGTGAAAATCACATCTTGTTTACTCACTTACAGAAAACAATATATTGATTTAAATTTTCTAAGAACACTTTTTGTTGGTAAAAAGTCATATGCGAGTAGGCGTCAACCTATCATGAATTCACACCTGAGAAGACAAAGGCCTGCATAATGAGCTGCTAATGAGCCATTCAGTTCAGCTGTGTCACTGAGAGGGATGAGTTACAAGAACAAGAATGTGAGGACAAAATAAATGTATATAATGTATTAATGTTATGTAGTAGTTATTTAGAATATATTTAATTATCCCACACAACATAATTTAATATTCACTTGTGAGTGCAGTTAAACAGTTTATTAAGGAAAAATCAAAGCTGACTTTCAAACTGAATTTTTGTGCATCATTACTCCAGTTCACACAATCCTTATTTAATTAATAATAATAAATTATAAAATAATTTGTAAGTATAAAATAATAATACAATTATTATTATTATTATTATTATTAGTATTAGTATTATTTTATAAATATAAAAATGTTGAAAAGAGCTGAGAATATTTTTTTTTTAGGTTTTTTTAGGGGGGATAAATTGAAAGAACAGCAATGGATTGTACATTTGGTTACAGTTACATTTATTGTTACATTTATATTATTTACATCAAGCTTTTGAATGGTATAGCAGTGTATATTGTTATTGAAACTTCATAATATTTCACTTGATTATACATTTAGTCAGGAATTATAGTTTGGAAAAAGTCTTTGGAAAAAGTCTAACTAGTAAAATGTTTACACGTTATGTGAAAAACTAGTACAAGTATATAAATAAATAAAAAGAGACTTACTCATGTTTATGATCTCTGCTGAATAAAGCACTTCAATCTTTTTATTTATGAGGAAATCCAAATCTCAAATCCTCAACCACATCACATCTTTTTGGGGTGAATTATGTCTTATTCCTCTCATCGCGAAGCAAACAGTAAAATAATAAAAACTTGAAGAACAGTCTCGCTGCGTTGTCTTCTGTTGTGTGGGCGTATTCAAAAGGAATTTTAATTACTTTATCACAGAATATTTGTTTTCAGCAGCACTTGTTTAGTTTAAAAGTAGACATGTCAGGCTTTCTATAGATATCTCTCTCATGTCTCTTCGTTGAGTATTCACTGAGTTACAGTTCATTTAATGACGCATTTTGTATCTGAAGATCAACCCGCAGACAAAAGGCTGCAGACAGCACACCTTGTTTGTTATCTTTATTTTATAAGTGCACAAAGTTTTGTTGTTATAGTATGTCTGTATACAAAAAAAAAGTAGACCCTTTACAGATTCGATTGATGTATTGCACTTATTCTGTACGAGATCAAAACTGAAAGTGTAATTTAAGTCTTTTCGGGGGTTTATCAGGAGAAAATACCCCAAAACGCGTATACGCGTTAATCGACTCCAGAGGGTTAACCCGCCCCATACCTACTCTGATTGGTTCGATCGTCTTTCATAGGCATACATGATAGGAAATGTGTGCGTAGTTGGTGTACACTGTTAAAAAATAATACACTATATTTACTTAATAAAATTGGTGCAACAACAGATTACAAGCAATATTATTAATTAAATTTAACACATAAGAATTCATTAGAATTAATCAAATGAGATGCTTAGAAATTAACCATTCAAAATGAGTCAAATAGCACAAAAAAAATAAGTAAAGTTTAAACAAAACAAAACAAAATACATTTCTTTGAGAAAGAAAAACAAATCACAATGCTAAGGAATACTATGTTATGCATACCAGGCCAGTAGTTAGCGATTAAGAAAAAACACAGCGCAAAAATGTAATTCACAAATTCATGTTTTTGTTGCTTACATGGAGATGATACAGGCATAGTGTTCAAAAGCTTGTGTTTTCAAGCCCCCAAAACAGAGTTATTGAAGACACCTGATGTTTACAAACAGAATCACTGAAGGAGCATAATCTACATTTTGGTTACCATTACGGTGGTCAGTGTTTGCTTTAGTTGGGCTCTTGACCCTTAAACTTTTAAACAATTTTTTGATTGCTGTAATTGTGATACAGCAGTTAGAAAAGCCAATAAAGAACTAAGATCATCTGGTGTTGTTTTGTTTTGACATCGTTTGATCTGGATTTCTGAGTTGGTTGTGTCTTATCAACAACAGATGTCCTTTGTCTATACAGTATAAGGTCTGGTATTTTCAGCATAATCAGAGAGATTCTAAGAAGCAAATGTTTCAAAACATTAAAAAAAAAAAGAAAATTTATTTCATTTAGGCAACAGACATCAAGAATCAGGCTGAGAACCTCAACAATGGTGACCATCAAAAAACATGTTGCACTGCATTCTGGGTGCCACCAATCAAAACTCATTTATGGCTCCCATCATGCTTTGCGGCATGAATACATTATGAGATTAATTGTATTAAGATTTATTCTTAATATTTTCTTTTATTTTTACTTTTTTATGCAATTTTTAGTAGCTTGTTTTGTGATGCTTACAGTTCATCTGTTAATCTGAATATGCTGTTCATCACCATTCTTGAGATTCATATGCTGGTTCTTGATGTCACTGTGTGTCTAAAAGAAGGTTTCCCTTCCCCGCTACAATTTTTTTTCTTAATCAGAATTCATAAACTCTGGATTTAACAGGAAATTTCAGGTCTTCTATTGTTGAATTACAGGGGCTGCTATATAGAATGTTAATTTAACTCAGGGAACAGGCCCCTATTTATAACACTCAGGCCAAACAATGATTATGTAAAATCATAACCAACACCACCTGAACAGCTTTACTCTTGGCATATCTAGCTGTTATAATTCAGTTACAACAACCATACAAAATGCAGTATTAAAAAGTCAAGGGTCAAGAGCCCAACTAAAGCAAACACTGACCACTATAATGGTAACCCTATACATTTACCCTTTTCTCCTTCAGTGATTCTGTTTGTGAACTTTAGGTGTCTTCAATAACTATGTTTTGAGGGACTGAAGACACAAACTTCTGAACATTATGCCTGTATCATATCTATGTAAGCAACAAAAATGTGAATTTGTAAAGAAGTTGACGTCATGTGCATGCATATAATGTTTTCACAGCGTGTTTCATGATCGCCAACTACTGGGCTGGCATGTATAACATAGTATTCTTTAGCATAGTGTTTTTTTTTTCCGTTTTTTTTTTTTTGTTTTTTAATTTCAATGAAATCAATATTTTTGTGTAAATTTTACTTAATTTTTTCATGTTCTTCTAATAATTTTGAATGGTTTGCTTGTAAGCATCTAATTTGATTATTTCTAATTATTCTAATGTGTTAAATTTACTGCAGACACAACACAATGAGCACTCAAGCATGAGAGTTAAATACAGAGTCGAAATCATTTTCTACAACAAAGGACAATTCCCCCTCAATTTTGTTTTTTTGGGGCAACTTTGAAGAAAGGTTTTGATCAACTTCTAGTGTTGACTAATGTATAGCGCAATATAGTTTATTGGTTATTATAACTTAATTTCAGAGGTAGTTGCCTTAACTCAAAAAAATATATAAACAAATAAATAAAATAAATAAATTCGCAAACTGTTGCGTTAATTTTATTTTGTTTCGTCTAAACAATATTTTTTAGACTATGAAATATAAATTCTCACAGAATGTAGCCTTTTCATAACCAATATATTGAACCATCTCTTTATGTTTTTCTAAATCCCAAACAGAGTCCAGACATCAGTATGATCCGTCTATAATGTTTTATAGGCTTTTTTTAGATTTGGGGATACACATGCGTTTCGGACATGACAAAAACATTTTGGAGTTTTTGGAGACATTATTATTATTATTATTATTTTTTTTTTTGTGTGTGTGTAGCCTATTTACAATGCACAAACCAGAAGCAACAATATCTGCAGAGAAGGGTTGGCCATTCTCAAAACATAAAATATCAATTTTATTTCAATTTTCGTTTTTGTGTTTTTTGTGTTTCAGAGGAAAAATCAGTGTTAAGACATCTCTCCATTACGGACTGTTCTGAAAGAAGAATTTATGCAAACGAGTATAAAATGCTTTAAAAACTTTAACAGAGATGTCTAGAGGGTATTTAATAGATCTGCCCCCACGTAAAATTTTTCTAGTTACTATTCGTTCATTTGTCATTATTCAACTAATCGCAGGTTTATATTAAATTTACATCTATAATCCATAATGAGCCTTAATATATTCCGCGCTCAAGCACATGCATTAAGTTTGCCACAAAGCACAAGCAGAAGTAGCCAAATAATTGTAAAAAAAGAGACATTTTAATTATTTATTAATAAACAAATGTTTTCTTGTCGGCTGCAAGATGAAATTCACAGTGCTGACTCTCTCCACATGGACGGCGCCTTTAAACAGAAATACAACCTTCACAGATTACATAATGCTTTCGTTTTGAATTGATTCGTTTAAAATACATTTCAAGCTTTCTGTAGATATATTTCTCATGTATGTGAGACACCACAATTTTCAGTTATTTCATTATCAGGAAAAAATTCAAATGATCTAGAGGGCGCCTCCCTGTCCTGCATGCGCATTAATAATTTTCGCACAAACACTTGAATATGAATAATAATTCACATTTTGCATATGCATTACAATGTAAATAATTTTTTACATGCAATTATCCAAAATAAAACCAAACAAGATTTGTAATGAAGATAAAACAAATAAGAATAAATGCTGCACGTGCACTCAGCATCACTCGCGGTGCGCAAATCTTGCACACAGACATTTTAAATACATGCATTTAAATGCGGCTGCAATTTAATTTTTTTTAACTTAAATTCTATGAAAGCAAGTAAAGAAGGCTCCCTTTAAAATCACTGAAGTTGTCAATTAATGAAGCTCTTATTTACATCGTGTGTATTTCGTTGATTATAATGAGAGAACTTTAGTTTAATCATGAGGACGTTTTATTAATCAGTCCATTCTTTAGAATTTCAATGATTTAGCTAAATCGTGCAGGTTTAATTTATTCGTTTCTTGTTTTAATTAGGCCTAAATAATGGGAACGAAATTATTCAGTGCCTAACGTTTTACTAAAATAAAGAAAATAATTTATAAAACACGCAACAATTTCTTAATCAGTGTACAGACAAATATAATTTCCCAAGAAGTTATCTGTCAAAATAAAGGACAGGTAACGAATAACAAAAATGCATGTTTTTTTATTAATGGATTTTTAAAATATAAATTAAAATATAGACCTAATATATGAGAATATTGACATTTTGCATATTAATCCATGTAGCCTAGCTCACTAAAATAGGCTACCACTTTTAATGCTCCGATGCAAATGTAAACCACAATTTCTTTTGAATAATATAACACATAATTCATATTATATAAATAATACTGCACACCTATTAAATGTGTCAAATCTAAAATATGGTGTAATACTGTGTAGCTTAGAGAAAATATAAGCACAGGCTCAGGCACAGGCTTGACATTTACCCTGCTTGAATTCGTTCTAAGAAATGCACATAACTTCATAAGTACCAAACTTTCATCTGTGAATATTAAATATTTTAACTACATTGTTTTTCTCATCATTTTCCCTGACTGCAGCCCGTCAAATGTAACACATCAGCGAGGCAAAGCTGACGTCTATTTGCGAAAATGTGCTTTGATGCGCTTGTTTGATAACTTGTGATTAAAGCACCAGTCAGCGGTCAAAGGCTGCAAATGCACTTTGCAGACGCCGCGGCGGTGGTACGAGCGGCAGTAGAAGCAACGTTTTGGATGGCCACCTACTGTATACATATATATATATATATATATATATATATATATATATATTATATATATATATATATAAATATATATGGTATATCATACACACAGTGGGTATGGAAAGTAATATATATATATATATATATATACACACACACACACACACACAGTGGGTATGGAAAATATTCAGACCCCCTTAACTTTTTCACTCTTTGTTATATTGCAGCCATTTGCTAAAATCATTTAAGTTCATTTTTTTTTCCTCATTATGTACACACAGCACCCCATATGACAGAAAAACACAGAATTGTTGACATTTTTGCAGATTTATTAAAAAAGAAAAACTGAAATATCACATAATGGATCAGACCCGACCCTTTGCTCAGTAGAAGCACCCTTTTGATCTAATACAGCCATGAGTCTTTTTGGGAAAGATGCAACAAGTTTTTCACACCTGGTTTGGGGATGCTCTGCCATTCCTCCTTGCAGATCCTCTCCAGTTCTGTCACGTTGGATGGTAAACGTTGGTGGACAGCCATTTTCAGGTCTCTCCAGAGATGCTCAATTGGGTTTAAGTCAGGGCTCTGGCTGGGCCATTCAAGTACAGTCATGGAGTTGTTGTGAAGCCACTCCTTCGTTATTTTAGCTGTGTGCTTAGGGTCATTGTCTTGTTGGAAGGTGAACCTTTGGCCCAGTCTGAGGTCCTGAGCACTCTGGAGAAGGTTTTCATCCAGGATATCCCTGTACTTGGCCGCATTCATCTTTCCCTCGATTGCAACCAGTCGTCCTGTCCCTGCAACTGAAAAACACCCCCACAGCATGATGCTGCCACCACTATGCTTCACTGTTGGGACTGTATTGGACAGGTGATGAGCAGTGCCTGGTTTTCTCCACACATACCGCTTAGAATTAAGGCCAAAAAGTTCTATCTTGGTCTCATCAGACCAGAGAATCTTGTTTCTCACCATCTTGGAATCCTTCAGGTGTGCTTTTATGTGTCTTGCACTGAGGAGAGGCTTCCGTCGGGCCACTCTGCCATAAAGCCCAGACTGGTGGAGGGCTGCAATGATGGTTGACTTTCTACAACTTTCTCCCATCTCCCGACTGCATCTCTGGAGCTCAGCCACAGTGATCTTTGGGTTATTCTTTACGTCTCTCACCAAGGCTCTTCTCCCCTGATAGCTCAGTTTGGCCGGACGGCCAGCTCTAGTAAGGGTTCTGGTCATCCCAAACATCTTCCATTTAAGGATTATGGAGGCCACTGTGCTCTTAGGAACCTTAAGTGCAGCAGAATTGTTTTGTAACATTGGCCAGATCTGTGCCTTACCACAATTCTGTCTCTGAGCTCTTCGGGCAGTTCCTTTGACCTCATGATTCTCATTTGTTCTGACATGCACTGTGAGCTGTAAGGTCTTATATAGACAGGTATGTGGCTTTCCTAATCAAGTCCAATCAGTATAATCAAACACAGCTGGACTCAAATGAAGGTGTAGAACCATCTCAAGGATGATCAAAAGAAACGGACAGTACCTGATTTAAATATATGAGTGTCACAGCAAAGGGTCTGAATACTTAGGACCATGTGATATTTCAGTTTTTCTTTTTTAATAAATCTGCAAAAATGTCAACAATTCTGTGTTTTTTCTGTCAATATGGGGTGCTGTGTGTACATTAATGAGGAAAAAAAAAGAGACTTAAATGATTGTAAGCAAATGGCTGCAATATAACAAAGAGTGAAAAATTTAAGGGGGTCTGAATACTTTCCATACGCACTGTGTGTGTATATATATATATATATATATATATTAGGACTGTCTGTTTATATATACTGAAGTTTATATATATATATATATATCTATATATATATATATATATAATATATCTATATATATATATATATATTATATATATTAGGACTGTCAGTTGATACATATTTTTCATCTTATGAATTACATTGTGTCGATTAATTGATCTAATTTGGTTGTGAAAATACCCCCAAAAGAGAGAAATAATTTCATTTAACATAAAATTTATTACACGTTTAGGCTACAACGGCTTTACATAAACTATTCAACAGAAAAGAAAATCATTTGAGAAACATCTCAGTTTTTTTCATTCATGGGATGGAAGTCGTTGGTAACCAAATCTTCAAAATACCTTCTTTTATGTTCCACAAAAGAAAGTATGTCATTCAGGTTTGAGTAAATGATGGCAAAATTAATATTTCTTGGCGTGAACAATACCTTTAAAGTCCCCCCCCCCTTTTTATTTTTATGAAATAATACTCTAAATAAGAAACTAAAACTGCCAGCAGGTGACGGTAAATGTCCTTATGAGTCATTCATTCGATTCTTTAAACAGCTGACTCATTCAGGAATTAAGTGCTCACTTTATGAATGGGCTTTTGAATCACTGGTTCACCCGATTAGTTCGTGGATTTATTCAAAAAACTCAACAGCTATGTTTCATTCAGCAAAGCACAAATGTTTGTTGTGAAACAATGTTACAGTTGCATAGAAACAAACCACTTTGAATTAGTAAAAGGGTCAAGTGTCTACCTTAAGCAAACCTTGACCACAATTATGGTGGCATTGTGTGTTTCCAGTTGATTTCATCCAAGGTTGTGGCTAAAGTCATATGCAGTTCTTGTGTTTCTCTTTTCTTCAATGTTGATGTTAACAGCAGGTGTTGATTACTAATGCACAATTGTAATTTAATTAGACAAGTATCTCATTAATTTTAATTATTTGAGGTCTAGGGAGATGACTTGAAAGTCCCAATTCTGAATAATGGTAAAAATAGTAGTTTATTTTTAAAGAAACTGGAAGTCAATGTTTATCACTGTGATATTTACAAAGCAAATCAAGTTAAACCAAGTGTCTTTTTCCTCATTGTAGACAGTGAAAGTGGGCCTACTGAACACATCTATGATGAGATTGAACTGAAATCTGCAACAAAACAGAAGAAAAAGAAAGAGAAGAAAGGTAAACTAAAACAATAGTCTCTTCTCATATGATTTTATGATCATAACGGTAGCAAAAATGGTCCGTGTACCTTCGTATAATTCGTGTTTTGATTTAATAGTGAAATCTGAAAAATGATGTCCAAACAAAACGAAAAATCAAGAATTCGGCTTCATTTTTTCGTTTTTACGTTCAGGGAAAGAAAACAAATAAACAACTTGAATATTCGATCTCTACATGTGGGCGGGAATTGAATGCCCCTCTCCGCTGATTGGTCAACCAAACATTACAACATAATAAGAGTCCTAAAACATAATAAGAGTCCTATGCTTCTGGGGAGAATGTAGCCTATTGTAGCGAAGCGCAGACTGCTATCAATTTATGTGAACATGTAGTCATAACTTTTGTTTTAGACAATATGCTGCATTTTGGACTATAGAGGAACTTAAATAAAATGACAGATATGAAAAGAAATTAGCACATCTATTATTTTTTCTATTTTGAGTTTTATTCATAGAGCACTTTATACAAATTTCGGAAATCATATGGCATCATGGGACTATTTGTTCGTCAGAGGGATTGTTTCAGTGATTGAATTTAGTGAAATGTGAATTCGACTTCATGGATTGAAGGTAAACTGATTTGAGTTATAAGAACATATCCAAACCCTGAAATAACACTTCGAACAATAAACCAGAGATCAGTGTCAGAAATTATCTTTTCCATAAGAGGCACCTGATTTTCAGTTTTTGTTTTGTTTTGTTTTTTACCGTTTTTTTATCTTTTACCTTTTGCATGTCATCTTTAATGTTAAATTCTTACTTCAAAAAAAATAGAATAATGTGACAATAGGCTGTTACCAATTAAATCACTATTCAGAGATATAGAACCTGATGTATTTACACATAAATCTGTACGTGCCTTTACATAGCAATTACAAATGTATAATGAAATAAGATTAATGTTTTATACAACATTTTTAAAACAGAAATATGAACAAAATGAAATGATTTGAAATTAAATGAAAATGAAACTTGAATTATAAAAACTTGAATTATGAAAGTAATATCACCACTAGGTGGCGGTATTTCATTGTGTTAATAAAGGAGCCTTTTATTCAATCTATTCGTTCAAAATGCTTCATTCATTAATTCAGGAATAAAATCAAGTGGCTGTCTATAATAATTGGTCAGTGAATTTTGACTAAAATAATGGGTCTTTCAAAGACTGTGATTCTTTAAGGAACACCACTCTATGCATCTACTGTGAGTCAGTCACACAACGAGTCTGTGATGTGGGTTTAGTTGGCAGAGAAAATAAAAAATTTTCTATGCTATTAGTTAGCTGGCCACCACCTAATATTAATTAAATAAACTCAGCTTATTGTCTAAAAATAACTATGTTCACATAAATTAATAGTGGTCTGCGCTTGTCTAATACATTTTCCCCGCGCTGCAGTGCACAAAGGTGTGCCAAAGATGTATAGGCTAGTAGGTAGTTGTGAGTGCAGGTGCGAACTAAATTAATATTTATGAGATAAACTAAATGTTTCACTGTTAGTTAGGTTGCAGAATTTATGCCTACATGAAAGAAAGCTCTGTAGGCTCTGCTTCGGTACGGTTTGTCTCAAGCGATTCGTTAATCTGGGCTGCGTTTCTCGATAACGATTGATCTAAGACCTTAAGAGCGTTTTCTAAGAGTCATTTTATGGTTGTTCGCTATTGTTTCACGTGCGTTTCCCAAAAATGCACTTAATCCAATAGCACATAGCCGTGCCTTAAGTCCTACTTAGGAGTTGCTGTCCGTTTGTCAAGTGCTGAAATGTCACCTTATAGAATGGCTTGTAATTGTAGTACACGCACGTTTATTTAAATGTTAACCTAATAATGCTGTGTTCCAGAAAACTCAGATACAATAACAATTATATTATATTATTATGGTATAGTCTATAATATTATACTTTACATAATAATATATATATATAGCTAGAGAGAGAGAGAGACGTTATTTCCGGGTCCAAAACATGGCTGGTATTCATGCACGTCAGCAAGTCATTGACAGATTTTTTTTTCCCCCAGTCTTTGAAGCGTATTTCCTACATTACTTATTTTAATTTTTTATTTTTTAATTTTAATTTAATTTAGACATATTTCTATTTATATATTATTTCATTTATAGAAAAAAAAGAGTATTAACGTGTACAGTAAAGTACAATCAAATCATTATTTTATAATCTCATTGCACTTGAATAAAGTTAAAGGTGTAATCTGCCGATTGTCCTGCAGGGTGACCACATAAATCTGTTCTTATGATGCACTTAGGGCTTTATTATTACTCCAGAGCATTCGTAGATCTATGATTAATTTCAAGTGCTACTTAAGTTACAATGCATTTGAAAAACAGACCGTAATATTAAGATCAGTAGTACAATCGTTTTTATGAGCTTTTGGGAAAGGCATCCCTGGCTGTTTGATAAAGAGAAAGAGATAAAATGTATTAGAAATAAACACGTTAAGAATCCGTAGAAGCGTAGGACACTTATTAAGTTTTTAGGACTGTCATTATGTTGTAATGTTTGGTCGACCAATCAGCGGAGAGGGGTGTTTAATTCCCACCCACATGTAAAGATCAAATACTCAAGTTTTTTATTCGTTTTCTGTCCCTGAACGTAAAAA
This sequence comes from Cyprinus carpio, assembly GCF_018340385.1. Classification (NCBI taxonomy): domain Eukaryota; kingdom Metazoa; phylum Chordata; class Actinopteri; order Cypriniformes; family Cyprinidae; genus Cyprinus; species Cyprinus carpio. Next base: position 6,117,921 of record NC_056611.1, read on the forward strand.
CAAAAGAATTAAGTGCCAAATTCTTGATTTTTCGTTTTGTTTGAATAAATTAAAAATGTGCCGTTTTTTTTTTTTTTCAGATTTCAATATTAAATCTGAAAAACGAAAAATGTGCCGTTTTTTTTATTATTTTTTTATTTTTCAGGTTTCAATATTAAATCAAAAAACGAATTATACGAAGGTACACGGACCAAAAATCACCAGAATATTTGTGTATTTTAATTAATTTATACCCTGATAGTAAGCAACCATTGAATTGTATTTAATCAAAATCACTTTTGCACTCGCAATTAATGTTGAAAGTTCAACAAACCACCATTATTGTGATCAGTGTTTGCTTTAGTTGTGCTCTTGACTCTTTATGCTTTAATATTAGTTTTTTGTTGTTATTTGTAATGATGTACTAAAAGACATTTGTTAAGGTAATGAAAGCTGAGATCCTTTGGAATCAGATGCTGATGATTATAATCATAGAGCTGTCTATCGGCAAGAATCTGGCAATGTGATATATAACACAATGCAGGGGTTTTCATGCAATATATTGCGATACTGTAAGTAAGGCAATATTTTGGGATATTTCTTTTATATATTTGCTTTAGGATTAGGATATATTTTTTGAAAAGCTGTCATTATGAACACACCACCATATGCAAACTTTAGCAAAAATAAATAAAAATTACTGAACCACTTTTTGTGTAGTACCGGTAAAGCTGGGAAAATTCAATTGCTTGCAGGATTCTTTAGTTAAATGTATATGTATAGAATGTATTTTATAAAAAGACCATATATATTTTTAGACCCTGTTTTAAAGGTTCACAGTTTAAGTTTACAATTGACATACAATGTCATAACATTTTGATCTGAACAACATTTTTATTTGCTTAATATCAATGAAAATTAAAGTTTTTGCAGGATTCCTAAAGGAAACAAAGCAATTATAAAACAATAACATAAATACAGATGTTGAACATTCTCAGAACCTTTCAACTTGGATTTCACAGGTTTTTCAGTTTGTATTTATGTTCCGCATGGAATCACAGAGAACGCGATGCGAGCACCGCCTCAATTGCACAAAGCGCCCCCACCACGAGAGAAAGCTTCAGCTGCGCAATGACCCTACCACCCGCCGCAACCCGTGCGAAGGTTCTTCACACGGGATGCGTAAAATTGCCAAAAAAATATACCAACAACAACAAAATCCTCATGCATAAATTACAACAAAACCCTCTTTCCTCCTCTATTATTGCCAGCAAACTATATTAACACTAACAAAAGTGGCATGCCTTAATGCTAGTATTTCCTGTCACTGTTTAAGTTCAGAGATGAAGACTGCTATATAGCAAAACAACTGCCATGAATCTTGCATGATTTTATTTATTTTATAATATCGATATTCCATTTTTGAGAATCGATACAGTATCACCGAACAAAATAATTCAATACTCATGTGTATCAATATTTTCTTACACCCCTATATAATCAGTGGAAGGTTATTTTAATTGCTCACAAATGTGTTGTGTGGTATGGTCTTTTAGATGTTTAGGAAGTCGGCTCGCAACATTTGAAAAATAATAATTTTGATGAATTGAGTGAAGAGCAGAAACAGCCACATACTGGAAAAAAGGCAGTAATTATTTCAAGTAAAGAACAAGAAACCCATCAATAGCGTATGCAAGCTATTTACAATGCTGAAATAAGAGAAAAGAGAAGAGAAAAAGACAAAACTTAAAGGAAGAAAAAAAATAGAGTGGCACCTCTATCAAATAAATAAACAAAACCAAACAATACTACACTAAAAACCTAAACCCACTAACCTTCCTAACTAAATAAAAATGTGAAACAGAAACACAAGAGCTTCAGCATATGCAACACCCTAAAAAACCTACACTAAAACAAAAGGTACACAAAGGGTGCTCACTCACTGACTAGTGTGTCTAACACAGTCTGACTACGTACAAGAGATGTAACCTACACTGTTAGACCTTACCAGGCATTTTTACAGTAATATGTTGGCAACACTGTTGCCAGCTAGTTACTGTTAATTGTGCAGTTATTTACTGTAGTCTAGTTTACAGTATTTTACTTTAAATATATCATGAACTAAATAAAACTTGTTAACTAAGTCATTTTTAGAAACTGACTTGCTTAAATTAGCCAACTGCCAAGTTAATAAACTAATATTTTTAACATTAACATATATTTATACTTAATATTTGAACGAAACACAGCCATTAAAATGTCAAAATTACATTTCTTGCAGATAACAACTAGTTTACCACAGCGCCCATGCATGTACAATTGGAGTTAACTGAGGGACTTTCATTGCATCAGCAACTACACAGCTACTGCCATTAAATAAAGCAGCATGCTGCATATTAGCAGTGATTCTTGACCTTTTCCTGGACTGAAGCATACTCTTCAGCACAGTGATAACCTCACAAAACTCAGACAAACAGAAACTTTAAATCCCAGCAGAACACTAACAGTTCTCTCCTATATCATTGTGTGTAAAAACACATAGAATAAAACTTAATTTCATCATTTACCCTCCTTATATTGAGTTCAAATAACTTTTTTTCACTGTTGGGTTTTACAGTGCATTGCTGCTTTTACTTGACTTTACAGTAAACTACTGGCAACAGTGTCGCCAGTGTATTATTGAGTTTGTTTGCCATAAAATTAATGTACAGTTTATTACTGTTAAAATACATTTTGTGGGTGTGTCTTTTTTATTTTACATGTTTAACCCTTTAAACCTCCCAGGAAAATCCTGTAGTGTCCACACTACAAAGAGAAAAAGTAACACTGATGCAGGGTTGCGGTAAGACAATGAAGTGAATATGTAAGTGATTGTTGAATATTAGTGATGAACACCTGCTGTTAACAAGCAGAATCACTGAAGTAAAGAGGAACAAGAACAGAACACTGAAAAGAGATGAGCAGAAACACAAGAACTACAACTGACCATTACACATTATTTACCATTACACATTATTACACTTTTTAATCAACAGTTTGACTTTATTTCTGTCAGGTTCAGATGTTTGTTTTATTGAAAATGTTTAGTCTGAATAATCGATTTGGTGGTCAGTGTTTGCTTCAGTTGGGCTCCTGACCCTTGAATTTTAGTATCAGTTATTTTTCTGGTTGTTATAACTGTTTATAAGGCACATTTGTTTCAGCAAAAACAGAGAAAATAACCTGATCAGTGAATACTGATTGTATATTGATGATGAAGGGCTTGTCATGTAGTTCCTTGATTCACAAATTTCATCCAGTGTATGATGCCTTATTAAATGCAACTATTAACACCAGGAATTTCATTTTACCACCATTGTGAAAATACAAGAATAAAGCAGCAATCACTTATAATGAAAGATTAAATAAATAAATAAAAAAAGTCTAGATTACTCAAACGCACAGACATAAAAAATCAGCATATGAATCTCAACAATGGTAGCAATTATAATAATAACAAAAGACAGAAATGTTTAATATTACAAAACAGGCTATAAAAAGTAAACACCAGCAAAATGATACATGCAAATAGATAAAATGGTAAGACCATTCAGCTGCGTAATTTATTCATGCTGCAGTGCATGCTTGGCGTTTCATTTTATGCTGGCACCCGGCATGAGATTTCTGTCACCACTGACGAAGTTCCTGTGCTGATTGTTGACATCTGTGAGTACCTAAGTGATGTAACAGATCAAAATGTTGGTAAAATAAAAAGTAAAAAAAAACAACAAATTTTTTTTTTTTTTTTATGCAGTAGAGTAGGAGTAGAATGATGTAGATCTTGCAGTGTTTAGCTCCAATCCTGATAAAAACTTGAGTTGTCTGCAGTCTTAATAATCCTGCAGACATTGATTAGCTTGTTTAGGTGTGTTTGATTAGGGTTAGATTTAAACTCTGCAGGACAGCGTAAACTCATGTAGGGAATAGTGAGTGAGGGTATAGGGTGTGATTTTGAACACAGCTGCTGCGTATCGGACTTTGATCTCTTATAATTCACAGTATACAGTATTCCTGCAGGCTGCTTTCTCGAAAAGAACAAATATTACCCAGGATGCATTGTTTTCTACAGTATATTACTGTTTGGATGGAAAATGATATGTTACAATCAAAATTTGAATTTTTTTCTACAGCAAGAGTTTATAGTGTACGATTGAAAGAATTGAAGAACAGAAAACTCTGTAAACTCGCAAAAAAGGAGAACACAGTTGTAAGAACAATATAAAACTACTAAGTAATCTAGGCGGTGAGTTGTCCACTCAGCAGCGTGTGAAACTCAACAATGGTGACAATCAACAAAAGAAAATTTTATGCTGAAATGCATGCTGGGTATCAACATAGTACAAAACTTATTCATGACTTCCAGCATGCATTGCAGTTGATCTGTTTATCTGAATTAGTTTGATGATTGTCACCATTGTTGAGGTTTGTATGATGAGAGTTGACATCTAAGTGTGTTAATATTTTTTCTGTACATTTTAAATTTATCAAATTCATTATAGCTTCCATCCATAGCCAAAAAAAATAATAATAATCTACTCCAAATTAACTCTAAAACATTTCTTTTTTTATTAATATGAACGTTTTTTTCAATGAAACACAATTGAAAGTACTTAAAAAAAAAACTAACTTCATGAAAAGCAAGATACATCTAATTGCAAGACAGCAGCGCCACGCCAGCAGGGTCAAGCTGGAAGTGGGCGGAGCAAAAGTTATCTTACTAGGCATAGCGCCTCGTAGTGTTTTGGATGGAAATGGCAATGGGAATTGTATTTATATAGCACTATTTACTACAACCAGAGTTGACCAATGTGCTTTACAACATAATATCTGAAAACAGCAGTAACACAATGAAAAATAAAAGTAAAACCAAGAACAAGGAGAGAAAGAAAAAAATAATAATTTTAAAGTGTTAATCTACGTTGATGTCAAGTCAGCATTTTATTATAAGGATTTAATCAGATGATAGATAGATGAGGTAGACAGACAACAGAAAGCTTGATTATTAGAATATTTAAATGTAAAAATTTTTTTTTTTTTTACAAAAACAAAAAACACACAATACACAAAAATAAAAAAATATAAAAAAAAAAAAAAAACCAAAAAAAAAAAAAACAAACAAATGTTAAAGCAAAGCAGGCACACATTTAACAATAATTATCAAAATTGATAAAAGAAAAATAAAATAAATTAAAATATTTTAGGCCCCTTTTGTCCATGCACTCATCTAGAAAACTGTCCATATTATCCTTATACTGGAATTGGAAAACAAAAGGTTATTTTGCCAGTTGCTGGTCGTCAGCCGTTTAGGCATGTGAAGCTGAAAAAGAGCTTTCTTCTGGTCTTCCTCTTTCAGTTGGAGGAACCTGCAGTGTGGAGGTCTTTTGTTATCCTTGGCTCCTGAATGAGGTGGACAAACAAGTGTTAGAGATGCCTTTAATAATACTGTGCATTTGGTATCACATAATACTAAAAAGTCATGAGCTTTAGTCAGGATGTAGCAAGCATTATCAAGGTTTGAAGGTTTATTTATTTTTATTTTTTTCAAATGCCCCTATTTGAGATATAAAAAACATACCCTGTTGCAGATTTCAGTCTTCTGCTCTTCTAGCACTTGCAACATAGTGAGGACATGTTTCCTGTGAAAATAATTATGGTAATTTGTAGTCTGGACAGAGAAAAACATAAGCGAGATCAAGATACCTTTCAAGTGCAAAATTTCTCAAGAGAATGAGGCACCACTATTTTAGTATTAGACGAAAATCAAACTGACAAATAAGGAAAAGCAAATATTAATATATCATCATATTGAGTTAAGTCCCAATTATCTTTTTAAACAACAACTTACAGCTGTGAAACCAGAGGGTATCTCAAGGACCATGTACAGAGCATACTGGAAAAAACAACTTTTTAATTAAGGGGTCAAGGAAAGCACTTTTGTTTATCCATTCTAATGAAAATGAATTTATATAAGGACTGTCAGTTAATACATATTTTTCATCTTATGAATTACATTATGTGTTAATTAATTGATCTAATTTGGTTGTGAAAATACCCCCAAAAGAAAGAAATTATTCATTTCATTTAACATCAAATTTATTACACATTTAGGCGACAACGGCTTTACATAAACTATTCAACATAAAAGAAGATAATTTGAGAAACATCAAACAACAATCAAATATGTTCCACAAAAAAAAGAGTATAATTAATTTTTTTGGGGGGGTGAACAATATCTTTAAAGTGTTTTTTTCCATTTTTTTTAATTATTTTTATGAAATAATACTCTAAATAAGAAACTAAAACTGGCAGCAGGTGACAGTAAATGTCCTTATGAGTCATTCATTCGATTCCTTCAAACTGCTGATTCATTCAGGAATTCAGTGCTCACTTTATGAATGGGCATTTGAAACATTGGTTCACCCGATTTGTTCAAAACGCGGATTCATACAAAAAACTGAACACAGCTGTGTCTCTATGAGATGCACAAAAATTCTGCTGTGGCTTTAGTTTATAGGTAATGTTTTTATTGGCAAAACAGAGCAAAAACAGACAATATTGTGTTATACTGTATATAACAAAATAATATAATTACATAATGATATAATATATGTAATATATAAAACCCAATAATATAATTTACATAGAATTGTGTTATATTTTAAAATATAACATCGTATTAACTTCTTATTTACTGAACGGCTGTGTAAAATCTCATTTGGGACAAACAGCAAACATGCGCCAATATCTTGAATTTTAGGGGCATAATGAAATAGTTGCCATGCATCATATCAAGGTCCTTTTCTATAGTCTTTGATCATATGTGATCATTACACACACACGTTAGGTCAGTCAGCATTTATACACCAATACCTCATATAACCTATATGTTATTTAACACTTTATATATATATATATATATATATATATATATATATATATATATATATATTAATTTCTCTTCCTTTTCCTCACCATCATTATGAAGATCCAACAGTCAATGGAGCCAGCCAGCTGTTGTGGAACATTCTAAAATAATAGAATATCATCCAGTCACTCCTGGAATAAGAATATGACTTCACATCATTTGTATTAGTAGCTTTGTTTTATGAAAGCCTTATAAATCTCACTTTGTTTTTGATCAGCTACTTTATCTATCTATCATCTGATTTAATCATTATAAAAAATAAATGCTGACTTGACATCTACATAGATTAAAACTTTGAAATGATCCAAAACACTACGAGGCGCTATGCTTAGTAAGATAACTTTTGCGCTGCACACCTCTGGCTTGACACTGCCGTCTGATGTAAGTGTTCTGCAGTTCTGCAGCTGGGGGATCATTGAAAAGCAAGAGGCAAAAGCCAAACTAAAGCAAACACTGATCACAATAATGATAGTTTTTTTTTTAAATTTCAACATTTAATCAACATTAATCACGGGTGCAAAAGTGATATTGATTTAATGCCATTGACAAATCAACTATTTTTAACATTGATTCAATGGGTTTCACCTTCTCTCTTGCAATCTGGGTTTGTTTTCAGGTGCTGCATCTAGTCATGTGACATATGCTCACGTTACATAAAAAGAGGAGAGACTTTCAATCCCAGGATACTGATGAGCTTCTGTTGAGAAGGGTTGGAAAAGATCATCAATACTCTATAATGTGCTTTATTGAGCACCTGATGGCAATAGATTCATCAGTATTTAAAATTAGTGATTCAAATAGTCATGTGCTTCAGAAAGTTTGCATGCTAATCTTTGATTATACATTGAAGAAAAAAAAGAAAGAAAAGAAAATTAGAATGATTTTGGTTTAGTACTGCTGATTGTATTGGCTTGTAAGTGAAAAAGTTGAATTTCCCTGGAAAACCTGGAAATATTAAGGAATTTTAATATTGTGATTTCTTGAATGAAGTTTTCTTTGAATGTAAATGTATATAGTGAAAATAAATTTATAAACTGTATTTTGAAAAGATATAACTAAAAATCTCTAGCTATCTTCAACTAAAAATATTTTATTGGATAGAAAGTCTTGCTCTTTGAGTATAACATCTAAAAAAACATAAATAAATAAATAAAGCCATGGAAATAGATTAGTCAAAAAGTTAATAGATTGCTTTTTTCTCTTATTTTATAAATGTTTTATTATTATTTAATTATTAATTTTAAAAAAATGTTTGTACATTAGAAAAATGTTTTATACACATTATACACATTATTTTTTAAATGTTTGGGGTCAGTAAGTTTTTAAAAACATTTATTATTATTATTATTATTTTCTTTGAAAGAAAATAACATTTTGGTGAGCAAGTAAGCATTAAATTGATGAGAAGGGACACTTGTAATGTTTCAAATAAACACGTCAAAGAATCCTGAAAAAAGTATTATGGTTTCCACAGAAATATGAAGCAGCATAACTGTTTTCCACAGTGATAATAACAAGAAATGTTTCTTATTCAGAAATTTTAGAATGATATTACAATGATTTCTGAATTATCATGTGACACTGAAGTGTGAAAATTATAAATCACATTTTTAAAATATATTTAAATAGAAAGTTATTTTAAATGTTGGTAATATTTCACAATATTAAACAATTTTTACTGTATAGTTGGTAAAATAAATGCATCCTTGGTGAGCAGGAGAGACTGCATAAAAATAAATAATAAAAAAATGACAAAAATGACTGCCCCCAAACTTTTGAATAGTTATAAACTTATTTTTGTAATTTTACTTAAATATTATTTGTTAAGATAAATGATATTAAACATTCCAAATATTGAGTTATGTATTCTTATCAATTCAAAATGTATCTTTTTTTTTCATTCCAAACAGATGTAATTGTTAGGTTTCTAGGTTGCAGTATGAGCGTGAAGACTTGGTCGTCATAGAAACAATGCTAGGTGACGTTCATGTTTACTGTTCAAAAAACAATATCTCTGAACAAATCTAATGTGGAATTTAAACATATTTAAACACAAAATTCCTTAATAAAAATTACTTATGTATTTTTTACTATATTTGAGAATATTAACGTGCCAAAATGTTTGTGCAGTGCTTTATTTTGAAAACTCAATAAATATGGAAAGAAATAATAATAATGTTCTCAGTTATTGTATCATTTATTTAAACCTGATTATTGTCATGTTATCATAAATGCAGCCTGTGATTACAGACTGCAGACTTTAAAACATTGAGATGTAAAAGGATTTGTGATGCCGTGCTTTCTCTGATGGATAACATTAGTGTTATGATCTTCATCTGAATCCTATTGATATAAATGACTGACTTTTTACTTTTGACTTGGCTATGGTCCAGAAGACAGTCATTGATACCCCCACAAAGAGGGTAAGTCACAGAAGGCAGACATCCCAACCTGCAAAAAGTCATTTCAGGGAGGTATCCCGAAGCCCCCCCCCACCCCCCAAAATAAGAGGAAAGAGGACAAGGATATGACAGTTCACCACAGGACATGACTTTACTAAAAGTTATAAAAGCATAAAATATTATTTCTATAAACTATAGGCCTATGCTATTATTCGTTAATTATGTTTAAATATGTAGATTAATTTTACTATTTATATAAGCTGCTTATACTATTTATGTAAACTGCTTTTTTATTATTTTTTTCATTGCAATTTTAAACAGGTCTAAGTAGTTTGTTGTTTTCATGTAGCCTTGGCAACTAGCCTGAATAATATGAAACATGTCAACTCACCTCAACATGCCTTTTGCAATCATTTAACCCACCATGGGCAATGCTGAAGTCGCTGTTACAAATAGTGCAGCGAGCAAGACTGTCATTATCTTTGACACTTATAAGACTTTCGTGTAGTCTGCCGTAAATGTGTCTTATACTTTTTTTTTTTTTTTTGGCACTCTCCCTCTGCCATGGTGCTCCTGTTTCTAGATAGACATAACTGATTAATTTGGTTCAGGAGAAGAGATAAAAGCCCGCCCACACTGACAATTGATTGGTTGATTTGCCGAAACACAGGCCAATCAGGATGCTCTCTGTCTTACATGCGCTTCACACACGCACACTAACACACACACGCAAGGTCTCTCGCTCCCTCTCCCTCTCTGCCGTGCGCGCGCTACACGGTTTGAAACACAGTCTCTGTCTCGCATGCGCCTTTGCTCGCTCGCTCTAGATTCCGGGAGATTTTAACTAATTTGCAGGCATCAGGGAGCCGCTATCAATATACGGGAGACTCCCGGGACTTCCGGGAGACTTGGGATGTCTGCAGAAGGTCATTACTGAAACGGTCGGCTGTTCACAGAGTGCTGTATCAAAGCATATTAAATACAAAGTTGACTGGAAGGAAGAAATTGGGTAGGAAAAGGTGCACAAGCAACCGGGATGACTGCAAGCTTGAGAATACTGTCAAGCTAAGCCGATTCAAACACTTGGGAGAGCTTCACAAGGAGTGGACTGAAGCTGGAGTCGGGGCATCAAGAGTCACTATGCTCAGACGTCTTCTGGAAAAGGGCTTCCAAGCCACTTCTGAAACAGAAACAACATCAGAAGCATCTTACCTGGGCTAAGGAGAAACAGAACTGGGCCCGTATTCACAAAACATCTTAAAGGTGCTGTATATAGGGTTTACACCAAGTGGTTGAACTAGGTATTGCAGTCCAAATACAAAATATTGGAGAGGGGTTTTTTTCACCTGGCCCCTCTTCCTCAGACTTGACGCACACGCAGTTTCACAGATTGACGACACCAACAGGAACGAGCGCACTTGACGATGAATGAAATGAAAAACACTGTGTTTTCCGCCAACTGGCAACACGGGGTGCCAAAATACAATTGGGTAAACTGGCAGTGGGCGGGTTTCACAAACCAAAACAAAGACCCACATTCCAGCCCAGAACGCACATTTTCAAAGGATAATAACTAACTGTAGCATTGTTTTTCAGATAAACAAGTATGTTAACTTAGCATGTTTCTTAAATATCTGCAAACATAGTATGGTATTTTTATGCTTTAGTAGAGTCAAAATCTTAGATACAGCACCTTTAAGGCTAAAAGTAGCTCATAATTTGCCAATTTAGGAGAAAATCATAAAAATAAGTGGCGTGTCAGTCCTAAATTTAGGACTCCTAAAATTAAAGAACTAAAATTAGCTCCTAAATCTGTGAAACGTTAGGAGTAGTGAAGAGGACTCCTAAGTCACTAAGACCAAATCTGAACTATCCTAAAATGGCTGTTGCCAGCAATCACCTCGGAATATAAATATTTTATAAACATTTGACGATAATGACCTTTTAAAAACGTTTGGAGGTTATCCCAACTCCAAATTTTTGATTATATCCTTACTATATAGCTGTTCTCGCGTCCAGTTTGATTTTGTTTTATGCTTGCATGTCTTACTATTCGCCATGATTATTCTACTTTGCTCATTAAAAGGCTGTTTATATGCATATTACCAAAATTGTATTAGTCCTTTAGTCAGCAGAAAAAGAAAAAAAATCCACATGAAGTGGCGAAATCTCACTGTCCGTGACAGACAAATCGTTAACGGCTGGTCTATGTGGTAATATAGTACATCAGGCAGGACATTCATATGCTCACCTAACATTCATCGACCTCAAGTATGGCTTATCATCTGAAATATGTATGTAGTAGCAACTTTATATGGCAGCTCAATCTAATGTTAGCCTAGAAAAAAGTGCAAAGCTCACGTGTTTGTGCGGAGTATGGAAGCTCAACAGTAGCACGCTTGGGCTACTGCATGACAGATGGAGGCACCGGTGTGATCATTTGCTCTTAAAATACTTGATAATTTTTGGTCATACAGATAAGAGTAATACATCTTTTGTATCTGTAAAGACTCTACGTTTATTTGTGTGTACTCAGAATAACAACGAAATGTTGCGCTTTTGTAAAATAATGAAATCAAATAGGATTTGCTTTCTGCCACCTCGGACTCTGTGAACTTGAGCGCAATTCAAATAGAAAACAAATATTCTCAGATTATGTAATCCATATGAAACATGTATACAGGCACATACCACGGAGATGATGAGTCAGTGTCACCAATTTCATCTCTTAAACCCGAAAACAGAAAGCACAAGTGTAACAATAAATTACTAAAACGTTAATGCAGTGTACTTGCTGTTTTTCTCTAACACATTCATAATTATTATATTTGCTGGTGCACTGCGGCAAGCCTTTTTTGTGTGTGCTTGAGTGCTTATTAGGCTATGTAGGCAATTAAAGGCTCATTATTATGATTTATATGGTTTATTAATAAAAGTGCAACTAATAGTCGACTAAAGCTTAAAATGAATGACTAGGCTACTAGTCGACCAGACAAATCTTTAGTCGAGGGCAGCCCTGATGCACACTGACTAATTGTTTGCGAGAAGCAAGAGGCTGACAATTAGCTGAATATATAGCCTACTTGTTTAATTAGTGACACTTAGCCTGCATTTTAAAATCTTTATTGAATGTGGCAATTAACATTTTTATTTTAAAAACTTTATTTGAATATGGCAGCGTAATATTGCACTCTACAATATTTCTACGAATAAATCTCTGACAGACTAGTAGCCAATCACTGTGGGCATAGTTAGTAAGTATGCTGACATCGTCCATAGCAACGAGGTCAACCCCGCCCCCTTACTCTGAGCTTAAGACTTCTGTCTATTCCTTAGTAAAAGTTTGTCTCAGCAGCTTTGTGAATAGGTTTTAAGAGAAAACTCTTAGCTAAAAACTTTAACTGCTATTTAGGAGAACTCTTAGTGGTAAGATAAAATGTTTTGTGAATACGGGCCCTGGACTGTTGCTGAGTGCTCCAAAGTCCTCTTTTCAGATAAAAGAAAATTTTGCATTTCATTTGGAAATCAAGGTCTGGAGTCTGGAGGAAGACTGGAGTGGCACAGAATCCAAGCTGCTTGAAGTCCAGTGTGAAGTTTCTTAAGTCAGTGATGATTTGGGGTGCTGTGACGTCTGCTGGTGTTGGTTCATTGTGTTTTATCAAGTCCAAAGTCAATGCAGTCGTCTACCAGGAAATTTTGGAGCACTTTATGCTTCCATCTGCTGACAAGCTTTATGAAGATGGTGATTTCCTTTTCCAGCAGGACTTAGCATCTGCCCACAGTGCCAAAACCACTTCCAAGAGGTTTGCTGACCATGATATTACTGTGCTTGATTGGCCAGCCAATATGCCTGATCTGAACCCCATATGGAATCTATGGGAAAATCAATTTTGCATTTAAAATAAGTTTTTGGATGTGTGCAGACCTTCTCTTTTAGCAGCATCAGGCAATCAGAGACAAATACTAAATTCTGATTGGCTGCCTTGACAACCAATACACTTAACCTAAGTCTGAGAACCTGACACCTTGTACTTCTGGAGACTCCAGGTAGGTGGCAGTTCTGGAAAATTGTGGCGCTGGAGACTAAATGGTTTCTGGTGATTTCACACCTTATTCTTCACCTTAATTCCTAAATATTTTGCAGTCTTTTGTTATCCATGTGTTTTTGACTGACCCTGCTGACCCACTGAGTATTTTGATGTCCAATGGTTATGCATTAACCTTGCAATTTCTTGTATTGTATTAGTTTTTAATATTTCTCATGGGCTTTTAATAATTATTGACTTTCAGTCTGAGTTAAATTTCTCTTTTTTGGGGGCTCATTTTATCTGTAAAAGAAAATCTGCTTAATTATGCACACCTGAATATTAGACATGTTTTCACTTCCAGCCTTCATGAATAATTATATATCAATTATAAATCACTAAATATCGGATTAATAATAGTTATTAAGAATGATGTCGTTTGGATTTTGTAAAATGTGCTTGGAAAAAAATATGATCAGAATATCAACTTGCATAATAATTATGCATGTACTGTATATTTCCTCTTCTGCTGCCGTGGTTATGCAAGTAATGTTGTGACTGGTTGTTAAGGGAGCCAATCAGAATTTAACAGCCTGGTCTCTGATTGGCTGGAATTATAGCATATTGTAATGCTGGGTTGGGTTGAGCAAGTGAGCCACTGACATTTAGAGAGCACTGAGGGCAGGCATCAGGTGAGCAAGCTAGTGAAACGTTGCACGCGCAAAAGAGAAGGTCTGCACACATCAAAAAACGTATTTTAAATGCAAAATTGATTTTTGTGCGCTCAAAATACTTTCTTCTTTGTGCAACAAACATTTTCTCCACAAAACTCATTTTGCGTGCATGCAAAATGCACTTTTGCATGCTCAAAATATGATCTTTTGTGCACAGAATTGTGGCAGAGGTCTAATCCCATATGGCCCCGACCAAGTATTGAGTGCATAAAAGAACATTATTTAAATAACTTGAACTTTTCTGTTTTGCAAATCCTTTTCTTAAGAAATATTCTAATATTTTGAGATACTGGATTTTCGGCTTTCATTAACTGTATGGAAATAAATAAATAATATTAATAAAAAATCATATTCTATCCCCTCTTGTGGACAACATTAGTATAATGTGTTGTCATGCAGTATGTTTTTTTGAGTTGCCAAAAACTTCTTATTTGATCTCCTAAACCCTTCACTGATTCACACACAATTTTGTCATCTATAGGCACTAATGAGAGAAATGTTATTTAATTTTAGCCATTTTAAGTTGGGTTATATATTCTAAACCTTTTCACTGTGTAGCTGTGACTCAGCACACTTATCAAACTATATCTTCTAAACCATTTGATGAATCCAAATCCTTTTGATAACTTTGTATCTTCAGGGAATGTAGATTTTGGGGACAAATTGGAAAAAAGTTTGAAATGGTAGCTTTATCAAAAAGAATTGCAGAATAATTTACACATGGCAAAAATCAGATGAAAAGGTTAGACTGCCTTCCCTGTGGGCAAGTGATGTTGAAAAGACATCAAATTGACATCAAAACTGACATCCAAAATCAGGTCAAACATGAAAATTTCTTCCAGTGGTAATTGGGTGAAAATAGGAAGTAAATCTCACACTGAAATTGGTTTAATGTATATGTAGGCCAATATGTTTGATTTTCAGTTTAGACCAAATCAACATCATGTCAAGTTTTTGACGTCAGTTTGAATTGCACATTTGACCTTTTTTTGAATAATGTTTGATGTCAATTTGATGTTTTTTTTTTTTAACAGTTGCCCACTGGGCTTGCATGTTCTGATAGATCTAATGAACATATCAATGTCTACTGGTGTTATAATGCTTTATACAGTTGGTTTTCTTTTATACTTTTACTGAAGCCTGATGTGCAAATGCATTCCTTAATAAATACCCTAAAGACACTGCTTTACATAAAAATTTAATTGTACAAATGTCACATTGACAAATATATAAATTACATACAAAACTTGCAAAACAAAACTGCATTAGTGATACACAGAAGAGTACTTAAAGGATTTCAACCATGAACATTGGAATCATTGAATTCTTCTGTATATCATGACAATGTTCGAGTCTGAGCACTACAGATCCTTCATATGATACAGAGCATTAGTGAACTGAACAACTCTGGAGACGTTCCTTCATGTGCACATACTTTTCATGTGTAGTTCAGGTACATGTTTGTTCTATTAAATCTATTACAAAATGTTATGTTAAATGCCATTAAAATCAACAAGATCATGACCAGCATGATGTCGGTGTATTCATTCTTTCATTACTTACAGTAAGTATAAATAGTCATATTATACAACTGAATCTCACAAAAACTTTCAGAACACTTTTCACTCCAAAGACAACAGAAAGATATCATATAAAGATAAAGATATATTTCACAATAAGATAATTACAGCACATTCCATTACCATTTCTAAAATTACATTCCATTAAGTTCTAAAATGTCTTATTACCTTCATACAAAATATTATTTCTTCTTTTTGTTTTTTGAATTTGGGGAGAAATGTGAACATGTTTTTGTGAAATTTATTTACAATTTGTTCTTGAATAAGAAGTTTTTTTTATTCAAGAACATGTTTTCTCTCTCTCTCTCTCTCTCACACACACACACACAAACACAGACGTGGTCAGTGTCTTTGGCATTGACGGTGGATCATTACACACGAGTGTCTGATATGTTCCTGTAAGCGGGTTTATTTGCTGCGTTTGAGCCAGTCTCTCCAGGGCGTCTGGTTCTGCTCCGGGCTGATCTCTGGTAGAGTGGACGGCCGTCTGGACTTACGCAGGAAAGAAAGACGACCTGCTGATCTCTTCTGAGGCTCTTCTGTCTGCTGTTGGTTCCTCAGCTGCTGATTGATGATAATCTGGATATCATCCTGCAGGGACACATGAATAGTTCACAAACATCCTAAATTATAACATTTTAAATATCTCCTTCAACATATCCATGCAATGTATTCGGTACAATTTCAATAAATCATTATAAATGCATTCTTTTGCACATTATTATTTTTATTCGTGTGTATGTGCTAGTCGATAGCAATGCAGTAACGTGAAACAATCTTTCTTTTTTTTTATAGCAAATAAATAATGTTTCTTCAACATTTAGGAGCATAGGGTAGAGTTCTTATAAAAATAAAACCATACAAAAACATGATCATTTCTTGAAATAAAATAAACGTTGTCACACTTTATTTTAAGGACCCATTCTCGCTATTAATAAACCAATAACTACAACTTTTGCTTCAATAAACTCCTAATTTGCTGCTTATTAATAGTTGGTAAGGTAGTTGTTAAGTTTAGGTATTGGTTAGGATTAGGGATGTAGAATATGCTCATACAGAATTAATTCTTTATAAGTATTAAAAAACAACCAATATGTTAATAATAGGCATGCTAATAAGCAACTACTTAATAGTGAAATTGATCGCTTTAATAAAGTGTTACCATAAATGTTAAACGTTAACCAAAATATAAAATAAATGAATAAATATTTTAGCCAGTTGCCAAGGCAACATTTCTCCTTTTAATTTGAATTTAATGTACAAAAACTAAAACTGACATAATAAAACTATAGACATAAAAATAAAACAAAATACTAAAAACAACAAAAAACATAAAATTACTAAAACTTTAAAATAAATACTGAAAATCTATATAATTAAAACTAATGATTCTAAATATTAATAAAATCTGTAATAGTATCTCGATGCTAAAATAACACTGACAAGGTGTTGATTTCAAAATGAATTTATATTTTAACTTCTTGTGGCTACTGAATGAGAACAGGAAGTTTTGAGAACATATAACACATTCACTTACAAAAGAACATTATACATTATTTTATTATTATTTCAATTTGATCTGTTCTCTTATTTAATGCTCTCAAAAGCAGTTACACAGCACATGAAACAGCTGCAAACTTCCACTGTGAACAGCAGAGGGCGACAGAGTGTCCACAACAGAAAAACACACCTTCTAAACCCAGCAAGGAGCAAGAAACCAGTCCTAATTACTCAGTAAGTGAGGACTGAGAGGTTTGGAGATTCAGCTGTTGTAATTAAAAAACAGTTGTTACCTGCCAGGCCTCCAGTTCCTGTGACAGCTGTAGTTTGCGTTGAATGGCTTCCAGGAGTTGGTTGTTCAAACACATCATATCATGTTTAGTCCTCAGCAGCTCTGCTTCCATCGCTGTCTTCCTGCATGACAGAAAACCAACACCAAGACGTTAAAAATGCCTCTTTTCTATTAGACTATTTATTCATTTAAGTTTTAAAGCCATATCAGCAACAATGGCTATATTAAGGCCAACATTAACAATATCATTTTAATACATCATTTACAATAATATAACATTTTCTTAAGAATCACACAAAAACATACAAATAGCAACTTTTCTACAAGACAAAACTATTTAAGTATCTGTTCCAATTAAAGAATATTACTTGCATAACTGCTAATGAATACTTTCTCATAAACATTTATAGAATCATAATACCAAGTGCATGTTCAATATTTACTTAGTGATGGCATCATCACGGTCCTTTATGGCCTGCTGAACTACTTCCTGCTCCACAAGTCTCTCAGCTCGCAGCTTGAGCTTGGCGTTTTCTGCCACGAGACGCTCATTCTGAGAGAAAAGCCAAACATGAGGATTAATATTTGAAATGATTTTGCAATTGAGTCTATTACTGCTAATAAGCATATTAATAAAAAAAACATTCTAAAAACAAATACATAAAACAAAATAACTTAATTCACACTGAAAAACTAATTTCAAGCATTTAAGCATAAGAAAAACTAATTTCAAGCATTTAAGCATAAGCTTAATACTTTAAGTAATTTTTAAATACATTTTTCAGCAACATATTTGTACAGAAAGTGTACAGATAAAAATGTCACAGTGTTTAGAAACAAACAAGCACTCCTAAAACTACTGTATAACTGGATTTCATTAAATATTTATGAGCTTTCTTTGGTTGTCCAATCAATGTTAATATCCTTGTAAATATTAAAATAAAGAAAGTTAACACAGAGTTTATACATATACAGCATGAAAACTCAAAACCTGCCCATCCAGGACTGACGTTAAACACAGGGCAAAGTATAAACAGTGTAAAACACTGAACAAGATAAGCCAGGGAGATGGTAACGGTGGGTTTAAAGGTGAAGCTTCATTTTTTTGGACCAGGAGTGAAAGCGTCATTAGTTTTGCAAATGGACATTTTTCAGAAATTAAACACTTCACCTTTACCAAATTTAAGTGTGAAGCCCAAAAGAGAGTCGATGAGGACTAGATTCACAGCACAGGCTTTCTTCCTTCCTTCTACACAAGGCTGTTACTCAGTAGCTTTGTATTGTTTTCCAGCGTAAATGTTTAAAAATTCTTAAATCGAGATCCATTTACTTGAAAAGCAAAATTACATAAGTCTTGACATAAGTCTTTTACATAAGAAAAATCTACTTAATTCAAACCCAAAAATGTAACTTAATCTACAATTCCTCTTGATGGATAATTGCTCTTTTTTTAAGCATAAACTCACTTAATCTATATCTCTATAAGACCTTATTTTGCATTTCATATTGTAAATATATCTTGATTTAATGATGTTTAGTATATTGTATTTTAGGAAGATTTTTTTAATGCCATGACTTCATTGCATTGATTAAAAAACTTTTTGAGGCTGTGATTTGTGGAAGTGCAAATTAAGACATTTTAAGAAACCCTGACTAAGTATTCTTTCCTTCCTGAAATCGATAAATTCACCACTTGACTGCATTTGTTAACTGTCTTCATACAGCTGTGAATCCCCGTCAGAAAGCAGTGAATCTTTGTCCTAAAATTCCTCAGGCGTTGCCAGACCCTCCAAACAATGGAGGCATTTTTAAGGAACTGAGCCCAGGTCAGTGGCGGTGGTATTGGGCTGCTGTTAGTTTAATGCCTGAAGAACTGTTACCTGATCCTGCAGCTCCTTTATCCGGATGGCATTCTCACACGGATCGCTCACCGATCCCACAATGGACTTCCTCTTCTCCTGCAGACACAAATGATACAGGAGCGTTCAGCACTGCATGCTGGATTTGTGAAGCGTGGTGACGGCAGGGTGTATCTCTCTACAGCATCAGTATCATGTAACGAGCATAAATGGCCCTCTGTTCACTCTCCCTCAGTCTCTACCTCTGGCTACATTTGTGGCTTCATTGATCCCCACTGAACACACCCCAACCTGAACAAAACCTCTGACGCAATTCCCACTTCAATACACAGCTGGCCAAACTGGGTCAATACTGCATCAACAGCACAGTGGGGAGTTTGTTTAATATCCAGACCTTTTGTGCATTAAACATACTGTACATTCATTTAAATCCTAATGTACTGTTTGAGCTCACAGAAATAGCATTTCAGTTTCAGCAATTACATATATATATTCTGATATAATTGGGTGAATCTCACAAAAACACATTCAGTTGGCATTTTACCTACAAACTAATAAATGGAGTTGCATTAAGCAAATAGAGCCTTTTTTATATTACCATAATTTTTCAGCAATATTTCATAAATTAGTATTTTTTTCTGTCTATTTTCTGTAATGCACCTGAATATGACTTCGAGATTTTGTTTGTCTCTTTATTCTCTTTTGTGTGTATGCTAATATAAAATGGCAATTTTAAATACAAAAAAACTGTAATACTATTACAAATTTGCAGTGTATAATATTAGTATTAAAAGTAGTTTAATAGTATTTTAATACTGTACAACAAACACACAAATACAGTACTACACCAATTAATTAATTAATTAATTTATAATTTGTAATTTTATTTTTTTATTTTTGCATTGGGAATAAAATTGCTTCATTTTCTTAAATCACATCATAATATTTCCCACGTTTGATGCCGGATTGGAATATGATCCAGGAAGGTTATGTGAGATTTACCTAATGACAAAACAAAAGCCACGAGGACACACACTGATATGGTCTGGATGAAGATTTACAGTATGAAGATATATGAATGTGAATCATTGTTGCTGAAATGTGAGACAGTACGAGATGTCAAAATACTCCAGGAAATAAGAAACATTACTTGCAGCACATTATATGTCAGCTTCTGTTACGTTTGTGTCCCGTAGAAAACAGCTGTACCTGTAGTGTCTCACTGTGTGCTATCCATTGTGCTGCGTGTTTCAGTTGTCCCAGCATGCCCTGCAGGCTGTCATCGGAGTCCTGCTCAGCCTCTGATCTGTAGGCCACAGGCTGCAGCAGTACCAGGATGTAGTGCAGCTCTCGACAGACCTGCTGAGCAAGACACGTGTTCTAGTTGTGGCCAAATGTCAAATGAACAGACTAATGTAAATCTCTGAAATGTATTTAGCTTTGTTCCAAAACCTAGAGAGCTGTCTTGCTGTCTACTGCGGCCTCCTAATGGAGAAGCTCACAAGAGACTAGGGGTTTACAATGCTTTGCATATGCAGCACCTCACTGCTTCACATAATAGTATGCACAAGAGACTTAACTCAATTTGATTTCAACAGAGTAACAAATCTAACAGTATAACCATAAAAATTAAGGCTGTCAAAGATAATGTGCTAATTTCTGTGATTAATAATTTCTGTTAAATGCATTACAATAAGTAACACAGTATCAGCATTTTCCCTTCCTGATGTAGCTGTTATTAATTTATTTTCCCCACATTGTTTGACAGGCATTGCAGCAAATGATCACATATCGATACTAAATGTTTTAACTACTATTTTCATTCATTCATTCACTGAATTCGCAAAAAAAAAAACTTAGTAAGGGGGAAAAAATGAACTGACAGCTCAGTCAAACAGGGAGAGCTGAACCTGACAGAGAGAGAAATATCACTATATGTGACCCTGGACCACAAAACCAGTCATAAGGGTCAATTTTCTGAAATTGAGATTTATACATCACATAAAAGCTGAATAAATAAGCTTTCCAAAGTTTCCATTGGCATTATTTTGCAGAGATATAACTATTTGAACATCTGGAATCTGAGAGTGCAAAATAAAAAAAATATTGAGAAAATCATTTTTAAAGTTGTCCAAATGAATTTTTTAACAATGCATATTACTCATAAAAAATTCAGTTTTGATATATTTACGGTAGAAAATTTACAAAACATCTCCATGGAACATGATCTTTACTTAATATCGTACTGATTTTTGGCATAAATCGATAATTTTGACCCATACAGTATATTTTTGGCTATTGCTACAAATATGCTACTTACAACTGGTTTTATGGTCCAGGGTCCCATGTTACTATATACAGTACACTATATACAACACACTACATAAAGGCACAGCTAAATGTGACATTATAATGGGTTTATGTCAAAATTGTTCTAAGATTAAATTAAAAATTAAAACTGGAACAGTTAAAAAGGCACATATTTGAGTTAAATTGCTTTATTAATCTAAATTTATCTCAAGAAATCGATTTGAATAATCCAGCATTAACATCAGCATTAGTATCAGTGATATTTGCCTTCATTCATAGCACTAAGTAAAAACATGCCATTAAACAAATATTTAAATATAAAATATTTATATATATATATATATATATATATATATATATATATATATATATATATACTAACTTTATGTTGTTTCTGAATATTTTTTTATATTCAATCTGCTAATATACTTATAATTACATCATTTTAATTTTAGGTGTGATTAATCATGATTAAAGAAAAATCTAATTTACACCTTCACACCGATGTGTCTCCAGTGCGGCTGGATAGAGAAAGTGAACTTAACTAATTAACACAAAAAGCAAATCAACACATATTTGTTGTGTGAACTGATACCCCTGTATGTATGTATCTTTCTACTGGACGACTCAAATAGCTCTGAGTGTAGTGTGCAGCTAAAAAAAATATCAAATTGAGATAAAATAACTATAAGATAACAGGTCTCTTCTTCTGTAACACACTGATTTTAAGAAGAATGTGGTCCAGTTTGGCATTATCAGGTTACGCTGTATCACCTGTTCTTTGTCCAGGCTCCAGTCTGCGGCGTCCAGATTGTTTTCAAGCTCAGACAGTAAAGACGAGTCATTGTGACTCTTCTCCTGGAGGGCCACTTCCTCCTGCAGCTCCTCGACCTGAGACTGCAGCTCTTGAGCCCGGGATCGAACCCCATCCACTTCCCGCCAGGCCTCTGCCAGCTGGGACAGAGGGAAAAAAATTTTAACGCTCATGTGCAAATACGTATAAGAGCCATTAAATTTTCTCTGAAATAAATTGTTTTTTTTACAATTATGAGGGACATGTTTTTTCAAACTAAAAATATTTTGTCAATTTTGGTGTTTATGCACGCTAGAAACGTATTCTGCCTCTTACCAATCACACACAAAAACACACACAAACAACATAAACTTTTTCTTATTCTTACTCTTCCCTCAAACACAAAAGAAATAAACTCAAATACATATAGAAACTTGTATGAAGTTTCATGATTCATTGTGCAGAATATGCACTGAGAATGTGGTTTCACCCAACAGTATTTCTATATTTTACCTTCCAAATGCTTCCGTAAGCATCATTTATGCGTTTGGAATGCAGCACATATTGGATACTCACTTACTGACAGACAGCTGCTTTCTAATGCTCCATGCACTTTGTGTGATCATTCTGAAGACACTCGTGGCATGTGACTGTAAATGCACTTGCATCTCAAAATGCTTACTTAATGTAAACACGATCGGTTATGTCTTAAAGGCAGGACAAAATTAGCCTATTAGAGCTGCCGCAATAATGCAGAGAAAAAGAGAAATATCCATAACTGCACACTCTCAGATAGTAAAAGCACCTTGTGTTTTATTGCTTGTTGTGTGTTTCTTTGTTCCCCTTTATTGATATATAAATTAGGTTTGTTCGAATTCTTAACATGCAATTGTTCTGCTTTATTATTATTTTTCAATTATTTTTATAAAGTACTTTTATACGTCCTTTTAAAAAAATGCACAAATAAATGTGATATTGAAAGTCATTACTAAGAAAATTGAAGAATCGAATTGAAATCGAAATGTCTCTGCTACATTTGTACTGTTCATAAGAGCTGTGTGGACATTTTCAGTTCATTTTTGAATTTTCAGAGACAAATCCTGGACCAGATTCCAGTTTTACTTAAACTACAGAGCAGTGGTACACATTCTGCTGAGTTGAGTATAGTGTGTGTGTGTGTGTGTGTGTGTGTGTGAGTGACCTAACCTGTTGTATGTGTGTGTGACTCTGTTGTTCCTGTAGATCCAGGCGTGCATGTAGTGTGGACATAGTGTCTTTTAGTTCCTCATTCTCATGACAAGTCATCTTCAAGCGCTGCTCAAGTGTTTGCTCCCGCTGCGTGAGCCGTGCCACCTGAAAACACATACACACACACACATTATTATAGCTTTTACCCCACACTGTTCTGTAAGTCAGCAAATTCTACAATCGTTCACGTTCACGTTCACTTTATCGTGTGCTTCTAGTTACAGAAAAATAGTTATGTTTGTATGCGATTACAATCCTTGAATGGAAGAGAAGGTGAACAGATTTTGCTTGCTGTCCATGATGAAGGGCTCGAGTATGGTGAACTCTTTCAAAGAACTGCATTCTGTAGCTGTGTCCCAATTGAGGCTGCATTTGAAGAACAAAATGTGTTGCAGCGGCACAATGAAGGACGTCCCAATTCAAAGACAACATCATTCCCCGAGTGATGAAGGCTACTACAGATGGATCCTTTGCAGCCTGGCCCAAGATTCATTGCACACCAGTGACAACTGGATTTTGATTAAGAAAAAAATCTGGATTATGATTTTAAATCTAAAGGGATAGTTCACCTGAAAATTCAAATCATTTATTCACCCTCATTTCATTCCAAACCTCTATAATCTTATTTGTTCTGTGTTTTAAAATGTTGTAATGTTCTATTTGTTCTATGGAATGGATTTTGAAGAGTGTTAGAAACCAAACTGTTGTTGGTCCCCATTAACTTCCATAGTATGAAGAAAAAAAAGAAATACTATGGAAGTCAATGGGGATCAGAAACTGTTTGGTTACCAACATTCTTCAAAAGATCTTCTTTTGTGTTAAGCAGAAGAAAGAAACTCGGTCTCTTCAGAATACAGATTTAGAACAACTTGAGAGTGAGTAAATGATAACAGAAGTTTCTAAGGTGAACATATTAGGCAGGTTGTGAACCCTGTTTTGCTTTCGCTCACATCGACCTTTAAGGTGAAGGTGTGGCCTTTTGAATTCTGTGTCCTTCCAAGAATGCAGCCTCTGAATTGGGGCACAGCTATTGTTTAGTCTAGAATGCCACAAACAAAGACAAATGTAATGATACAGCAGGGAAAGTGCTTTTTTAAAGTTGCTCAACCAATCAAATTAGCTATCTGGAACTTACTGTTGCATAACATTTAATAAACAAGCATGCATGGACAGCAGGCGATACAGTATAGGCAACCATTTTTTACTGTAATTACAGTATATCATTTTGTAGTATAAAATACGATGCAGTGTGCGAGTATGAACAGTTTCTCACCTGTTCTCTGAGTGCGTTGATGATTTCTTCGTCCTGGGGTCTGGCTTGCCCTCTTTCTCTCATTTCCTCTTTCAGTCTTTGAAGCTCGCTGGTCATGGCTCGCTCCACTTCCATTCCCTAAACATACACAACACAGCTCACTAATCAAACCACTGTACTTCCGAACGCTTTTTCAGCTTCCAAATATATTCATAAATCAAATGGGCGATATCCAGAAGAAGCTACATTGAGAAAAGAAAGTAACAATAAAAAAAAGATGTGTTTTTCCATCAAGGAATGCGTCCCATTTTCACAATGAAAAGGAGTTAAGTTCGCTTGATAAGAGCTGAACAAAAGCACGCATTGGCTGATCAGGGGCCTCTGGTGATGAACCTGAATCAACAGATAACTGGACAGACGTCAGTGTGCATCACACGCCTTCAGAACCGGATCAAAGAGCCGCATGACTGATGCAGCTTGGCATCTTGGTCTTGGCAGTGGCATCATCGTGCCAGATGTGAGCGTTTATGGGATGGGGGTGGGGAATGACCCCACGCTCAACAGCATACGGAGGGGCGGCTAGAGGTCCTGGTTCAATTAGATTCAACTACCAAGCACCACAAGGTTAGTGGTCCCATGAGGAAAGGGCTATTCAGGACTGGCTTACGTTAACCAGTGCATTGTTGCATTCAGTAACGCTCCTGCCAGCTGATGCCCCAAGCCAGACAGCGTCTCCAAAATAAATCTCAATTTACTTCTGAGAATCTTATTTCGGATACAATCTTGTCAGATTGTATAACAAGGTTAACTGAAACACTAGCAGTGCTAGCTAAATTAAAAAATAAAAATTTTGCATGACACAGCTGTCAAAATAGTAAATTCGCTCAAAATTCAGAAGAAAAAAAACAAGAAAATACAAATGAGCTCATGTAAAAAATAAAAGCTATTCAACAAGTGTAATTCCATTTATGGAATTTGTTTACATGCTATGAAGCATCAATATTGCCGTTACTCATACAGCTATTAAAACTTCGGGAAATGGCTTGGATGATACCTCAGATTTTGCAGTTTGTTGAGGACAGGTGTGGCATTACGTAAGACTGGTCCACCTCACAGCAGGTGACCGGAGAACAGCACAAGTGTGAATGATTTACGAAGCCATGCAATTAAACTGTGACTGATTTGCTGAATCAGAGTCGCATGACCTCAGCAGCTCTACACTTCCAGGATACTTCTTTAAAGTAAACAATTCACAGAGATATTCCTAAATGTGTGTGAGGTATGTTATCAAAACTGTGTCAGAAGACATCCCCACTATTAATTTCCTTTTGATGTATGGACGAGAATTAACTTATTATCTTCTGTGCGCAGTGAAATAAAGAGTCATGCAGTCCTGACTGCACCATGGAATGCTGTAGAATAATAATAACAATACTGATGTACTACAAAGCACATGTTTTTTTTTTTTTGTCAAATCCTACTAGGTTCAGACCTGATCACAAAAGCAAGCATATACAAGTGTGTTTGTAGCATCCCGAGAGGTTTACACCCTGGAACAGGAAGGCACAGCTTTTCCTGCAATAACAAATGCTTGTGTTAAGGCTTCTCTGTAAACAACATGGGAGGCTGATCTCCTCTAAATTACCCTGAATTCTCCTGATTGACTCTCTTCTCGCTTTTGTGCGACTATGTCCAATACAGACTGTTAGGTACTAAGAGTACGTCACAAACAGTAACAAATACACATATCTAACCCAACCTGATCCTAAACCTCACACAAAGCTTTCTGTATTTTTAAGAAAACATTCAGTATTTAGTAAGATGACATTAAGCTGTCTTTGTGGGAACACTGGTCCACATACATACACACGTTTACTTTTGTTCCCAAAATTATATCAAAACCCACAGACATTCACACAGAAATACTCACCATTCAAGGCTTCATACACCCCAAAAAGAGCTGTTTACCATAACAGACAAAAGCACATCTGAAATCGAAGCATAAAAGCGCTTATCTGTAACTCCACTCTAGACTCCGCTTGAGAGCAGTTATAATAAAAACATATGCATGGTGGAAGCCGTGGTGTAATGAGTAAAACACACACTTCCTCTTCCTTCGTAGCAGGACGGGATACATAAACATCAGTGTTTCCTGATCTTTGATTTCTTGGAAAAAGCGCTCACAGACAGTCTCCACTGCTGCTTCAGTGTAGTGACGTGTGTTGAGTGGTGGATGAGAGGGAGTGGAGTTAGTATGAGTTAGCCATTACTCTTCATGACTACAGCATGTCTGTCGTACCAAACTGTGATTAAACATTAGTAAAATGAGCTCAGGAGTTTGAATCA
The DNA here is from genome assembly GCF_018340385.1 of Cyprinus carpio. NCBI lineage: Eukaryota > Metazoa > Chordata > Actinopteri > Cypriniformes > Cyprinidae > Cyprinus > Cyprinus carpio. Next base: position 6,145,205 of record NC_056611.1, read on the forward strand.
GGTGTCCTGGCAAGTGTGCAAACAGAAAAAAATCTGCAAACCTTGACCTTGAGCATAACAAATCTGTAAGATTAGATATGAGTGGAGTGTGAGAGGAAGGTGTGTGAAAGTGGTTTCCAGACAGAATGAGTCAACAGGAGCAGGTGGAGCTAAATTTAGGTTTCTCGACATGTAGGTGACTTATGGAAGCTTGTTTCCACCATGGAAATATAAACAAGACAAACTCTTGAATTCTGACTTTCTTTCGCAAAAGACACTTTATGTTTTGCAATTCTATTGTTTGTTTGTTTTTTCTGCCACAGAAAAATAAAATAAAATAAAATAAAATATAAAACGGTAGGCTAATTGTGATTTTTTTACTGCACCATTCTGACTTTTTCTTCTCAAATGTAAATTTATATATTTACGGTAAATACTTATTTTTTCTATCCCGTGGCAGAAACAAGATTATAAGGACTCCAAAAAGAGACGGAATTAATTACAAAATCATTGGAATTTATAATAAATTTCCAACCAGTTTAAATGAAATTAAATAAAAGAATAAATAAAAATAAAACAGTAAAATTGCTGTTATAAAATATATTGTTCTGACGCCAATATTCTGTTATAATCCAGTGTTATATAATTGCGGTGAATTGGTTTCTGTTTTGCCTAAATAATAATAATAATAATAATAATAATAATAATAATAATAATAATAATATTAATAATAATAATAATAATAATAATAATAATAATAATAATATTAATAATAATAATAATAATAATAATAATAATCCTTTTAATGAAAAGTTCGTCCTTGTTTTGACTTTTGGAGTCCTGCTACTTGTTTTGTATTTCTCTCTCTTTCTCTCTCTATACAATGTTAACACATAGGGACCAATTCTCACTATTAACTAGTTGCTCATTAGCATGCCTAATATTAACATATTAGCTGCATATTAGTGCTTATAAAGCACATATTCTGCATGATCAGATTCTACATCCCTAATCCTGCCCAATACCTAAAATTACCAAATACCTTACTAACTATTAATAAGCAGCAAATTAGGAGTGTATTGATGGGAAATTGTTAGTTAATAGTGAATGTACAGTATGTTCACTTATCTAAAGTGTTACCTTTAAATCCTAAAATATTTTTCGTTTTCTTTATGCAAAATAGAATGACCTTAGTCATATCTTGTTGTGGTTTCACTCATATGGCCTAAAAGTAAACAGGAATGTCACAAACTCTTGGACTCACACACATATCCCAAAAAAAAACACAGAAATAACAAAAACCATGACACAAACTCTGATATTGTTGTGGTTTCACTCATATGGCCTAAAAGTAAACAGGAATGTCACAAACCCTGAGCCAAATACTGTGATCGTGCACACTTTACAAAGCTAAAGTCAACATGTCACAGATTCATAAAACATATAAAAAAAACCCATAAAAAAACACCAATTAATTAAAATAACTAAAATCAACAAACAACAATAAACAAACAACTATCAACCTACATCAATTACCAGTGCATTAACTAACCCCAGCATTTATTAATCTTTGTTAATGTTAGTAAATAAAAACAGTTCTTCATTGCTGGTGCATGTTAGTGCATTAACTAATTTTAACAGAACTTTTTTTATTTTAAAAATGCATTAATACAGTAAATGATAAAATATACAATAACTAAGATTAACAAATGCTATAGAAATATTATTCATCATTCATGTTACGATACTGTAAAGTGTGTTACCCATAGATTTGTATGGACTTTCTTCCTCACACTACATTCACAATATTTAGATGTCAGCTATTTTTCATATCATATCTGATATGAACCCAGGAACAGTGTGACTTCATCTTTATCTGAGCAAGAGACAGTATCAGTTGCATTATCGGCCTTTATAATCGTTACAGTCTTTTATGAGCCCTATGTATGCGTATGTGCTCCAGTTAAGTGTGTGGTTGGGTTTTGCTGTCTGGCTAATAAAGGACACATTCATTACACAATAAAAGCAACAAATGCATAAAGAGACCTGCCCTTAATGATCGCATCATCAAAACTGGCTTGTCACTTTGATCACTGTGTATATGAGTATGGCAAAAGGTTACAATGATTTTCAGAAACAGAAATCGTGACTAAATATAATTCATCATGTAAAAATGTATTTACTAATTTTTTTGTTTTAATTGCATTAATCAAATGTGAGTGAGTGTGGAGGTTTCTGGCCAAATGATGCATTTGAGCTCTCATTTCATGCCTGCGGTTCCAGTGTTACAGGATGAGTTATGCACAAGGGATTTATACTTATGTTTGTGTTTGTTCAGATCAGCAACCATGCTAAAGGTGATGCTTGAAAAGATGAACGGCGTGGTTGATGTGAAGTACAGTATGTGTCACTGACCCTCTGCAGCTGTTCTCTGAGTCTGTGGCTGTGTTCGCTGTGCTCCTGCTTCAGTCTGCTCTTCTCTCTCTCCGCCTCGCTCAGACTCTGGCTCAGCCTCTCGACCCGCGCCTGCAGCTCCTGCACGTCTCGCTCCAGCTCGGACACCTGACTCTCCCACTGCACCCGGCAGTCCTCCAGCTTGACCCGCAGCTCGTACCTGCCCTGCTCCAGCTCCTGAGGACACACACCGGTCAGGCCCTCACACAAACCAATCTCAGATATCACACTCTAATTCCAGAGTCCACTGCAGACATTTGTCTAACTATGAGTATATTTGCAACTACATATCAACTAGCAGTCATTAGTGTATTAGACTGTTAGTTTAGGGTTAGTAGAATAAGTTAACATGTAGTTGCAAAGTTACTTATTAGCCAGTAGAATGTATGACATTTGTTTTATGTATTTTACTTTTCAGCAGACACTTTCTTTTGCATATATATATATATATATATATATATATATATATATATATATATATATATATATATATATATATATATTTTTTTTTTTTTTTTTTTTTGCAAAAGTGGTCATAACTTTTTTTTAAGTAAATTACTTTAAAATGTAGATTAGTCTAATTTGAAGTTGAAAATTAAGGCTGATTAGCACTTTGTTAACTGCTACTACATCAAACTAGTACTTAAGACAGAACTAGGCTGTTTATGCAACTGACCCCTGAATTCCACAGATGTCAGAAAAGGCACAGTGTATGAAACAATGTGAGGGTGAGTAAATAATAACAAAATTTTAATTTCCAGGAGACCTATTCTTTTATGATAACATATTTGATATTCAAAGTCATACAGATTTTTAAAACTGAATCGGATTTGCAATAATTAATTGTAAATAATTAAATGAGAATACACCAACATAAAATCTGATCTTATATGAAAATGCTAAAACTATGAAAAAGAACACTTTTCCCCCGTTTAAAAGAGCAGTTAAATTTATTGTTGTATTACATTTTGAATACCTGCCTAAAATATACCTTTAAATATAATAATGCAGTGGCATCAAAAGTATTTGAAAAGTAAAAATGTCTGATTGTATTAGATAAAGAATCAAAACAAGTGACATTTGCGTTATAGAAAGCTCACTGTTCAAAGAAAAAAAAAATGTTTTTTTCCAAGTGTTGAGTTTATAGTTATAAATCAACAGAGATGGAGCTGAGAATGGAAACACCTGTGTGAACCTGATGGAAACTGACTAAGCCACTAAAAATATCAAGACACCTGTTACATAAAAGTAAAATTAGTTTTGAGAAAAAAAAAAAAAATCTAACATCATATTTCACTTGTTTTCATATTTAATAGGGGCATTTAAGTGTCCAAAAACATGTTAGGACCTCTGTGCGTATAGTATTACACATTTAATATAATAACAAACAATTATAGAGACATGGGTTTAAAAATGAATATTACGCTTTATGTAGAACAAGAACCTTTACAAGAACACATTGTCGCAAAAACGGAAACTCTGACGGCTCTGTAGACACGCCGCGGTCATGAAGTGGCTCACCTCCAGCTGCTGCGCGTGTTTGTCGTGAAGCGCGTCTCTCTCCTGCTTCAGCTGTCTGTTCTCCAGCAGCAGAGCGTTTCCCACCTGAGCTGCCAGAAGAACCTCGTCCTCCTTCTGCCGAAGCGCTGCGAACACCTCCTCACTGTCCTTATACACCGGCAGACCTTCATCATTACTGAACTCATAAGAGTAAAAGTCTTCCTCCACTTCCATCTCATGTGCTTTATAACACAGCTCTTCTCCCAGACTCATAGCGCCCGTGTTATGAGAGGAAACAATGAGCACCTCAGGTCTCCATGGGTGCGAGAAAAAAAAAAAAAAAAAAAAAAAAAAATGGAAGAGAAACCTCTGGTTGATACACTCATGGGTTTGTTTGCAGACGGATGATGGAAAGGAACTCGTATGGGTGGGGCTTGTGAAGTTTCAGGTGACTCGTCTCTTTAAAACTAATATATATATATATATATATATATATATATATATATATATATATATATATATATATATATATATAGCAATAATTTACAACTGTGATAAAATAATTAGTTTTGATGGCATATTTCATATATATATATATATATATATATATATATATATATATATATATATATATTATATATATATTTTTTTTTTTTTTTTTTTTTTTTTTTTTTTTTTAAACGAGGCATAGGGTATGGGGTTATTGTTGAAAAACATGTTCATAAAAAGAAAGGAAAGGGATTCATAAATAAATTGAGCTTAAAATTGACAGCATTTACTGAAGGAAAAAAAAAAACCTAACAAACAAAACAACCTTTTCCACTTGAAACAAAGCGATGGGGGGGAATTCCAAAAGGGGGCGGGGCTACGGCTCTTTTTCAGTCTCCGCCCATTTGGACTGCTGCCTGCAGGCTACTGTATATCCTTCCTAGAAGTCAGTGAAATTTCAGATTGTTTATCAGTGCAGCAGCAGACTACTCTGAAATCTCTCTCCCCTGCTTTTTTCCCCACTGCACTTTTATAGTGTGTGCTCTGAAGTGTTTGAGACATGAAAGAGTATTTCTTTATATATTTTTACTTCTACACTGTTAAAAAAAAAAAAAAATAATACTAGTAATTTCTGAGTGAAAATTGTATCTACACAATTTTTTTTCTTCAGTGAACACAGTGTTAAATATGTATTACATATTTAGTGAAACTGTGAATGATTAATATATGTATATATGCAATATGTTAATATTTGTTAGAATTATCATTACTCTTTGGAACACTGCTTGTCCAATCAAATTTGTCAGCTAACTAGAGATAAGATAATAAATGGATACGTAATATAACAGTCTACAGTAGTCCGAGGTGTAATCTCATGTGGCTTTTTATTTCTTATATTCTAACATTATTTTATGCCTTCATAAAATACAAAACTAGTTTTTGTTTTTAAGCAGACATGCCCTTATCAGATAAGATTGTTAATTACAATGTTCCTGTAGGACCTTGATCATCTTAGACCAAGACCTTTATATTTGGAACTGATTTTATTTTTAAATTCATGAATACCACATCAGAGTATTGAAAGAGGTCCATATTTGTCTAGACAGGATTTTATTAAATCACAAACACAAACACAAACACAAACACAAACATTTTATATATATATATAAAGCAGAAATCATGACTGTTCAGATAGTTATCCAAGCTTTTTGAGTTATGACTATTTCTAATGAAACTGTTTAACCAAACTACACTGAGTTAGAGAGAAACAAATTATTACAAAAAATACAAATAAATGTTTATGTTGTGTCTCTGAAACCAATAAATAGCTAACATAACACATGTAGTTTTGTTTATTACTGGCAGCAGCACAATCTTTTCCCATGTGTTCATGTAGCCACCCACAACCTAACCACAACACACTCCACGTCACAGAAACTCTTTTAAACGTTAAACACAACAGCGTTAAACTCACCAAAACACCTAAAATAACACTTGATTTCAAGATTAAACCTCTGAGAGTCAAAAAAAAAGTCACAAAACTAGTTCACCAATCATGTTAAATTTTTTATTTAAAACATATTTCGCCAGACACGATGCCTATTGTGCAGTACTGAGACATTTTTAAAAAATGACACGTTTTCCCATTGAGTCCTCGTCGATTGAATGAAACATTCTTTCATATCAGCTGCAGCCAATGCTGATCATGCCACTACTGGTGCCACTCATGTCAACTAACAGAACACAAAGAGGTATGAACACATTCTACAGCATTGGACTGGCGTTTTTTTTATTCAATAACTTTTTTCCAAACATGTACACAGAAATGTCAATATACAGTGTGTATGTGTGTGTGTCTGTGTATACACAGACACACACACACACACACACATATACATATATATACATTATATATATATGTTGGTGTATATGATATTCTCTAAAAAGTCAAGGGCATGGGACATGGCTGCTGTGCGCTTAAAGAGAGGAAGGTAGGTTTCTGCTGTATTATTTGAGTCCACACGAAGGGTTCAGGATCCGCTAGACAGACAGTGGAAGGTTATACGAGGGTTACAGAGCATCTCCAGTGCTTTCAGTGGAGCACGTTGGGAGAAAGAACGTGTGGGAGCTGCCTACAGAGTGGAGAACACCAAACACTTCACAATACTGACCTTTTCCCTGCTCTGAAAGACGGGAAAGAGAGCCAAAAAGTGTGAAGAAAACTACTGGAGCTAAGACAGTACCTCAATTTGTTTTGTGAAGTTTAATCACAGAAACGCTGACCTCATGACAGACGCTCTGGGTGGAGTTTCCTGTTATGAAAGTTGACTTTTATTATGTTTTTTGATAGATGGTGCACACTGCTACAGTATTGAAATGACACTGTTCTCCCTCCCAACAGTACTTCAGATGAAATAGGATGCGGGATTGCGAAGGGGAAAAATTTCAAAATAAAGGTCCCATGTACAAACACACCGTTGGGTAAAAGTGCTGATCAGGTTTTTAGTCTCCAGTCCTCACAAGGCTCTAATTCTTCATCAACACTCTTACTTTGGGACACGTCATACACACTTGCCTATTCTTTGGTACAATTCAGCTCATTTATCACAGAGCTAAACATCCAATTCAAACTATGCAGCTCTACATGAATGGATAAATTACTGACAAGAGCGCGGGGAGGGTCAATCAATCCATGAATGTGCCAATAACATTCCTAGCTCCTTTTTTTAAGTCAAGGCATCACCAGTGTGATTCTTCCTCATGTATCTACAGGTGTGAGTACTGTAAAGTGTGCGCGTGTACACGAGGAGGAAAGTGTGTGGGAACAGAGATGAGCAGAATGTGAGAGTGGATTCGGAGGGACTGGTGTGGACTTCAGACCTCTACATCATACCCAGCTGCATCAGAGAGTTGGCGTATGCCATCGGCTTGACATTTGGATGAGGCTGAGGAGAGGAAAAAAAATAAATCCGTTTAAAGACTGCATTTTTCACAGGAACACATGCTTAATCAGTCATTAAATTACTCTTTTTTTTATTATTATTATTACATAAATGATTTTAAAAGGGTTTTTGCAGGTTTTATGAAGGTAAATTTTAATTAAAAATACTTTTAAAGACCGTTATAAGACCAATTAAAGACAGTCCTGCAAAAAGTCATGGCAAAAGTCTTGTCTTCTGTGAAATTAATCAAAATGAAGTGAGTTTATGATTAAAAAGAACAAATATCCACCAATGGACTTTTCATAACCCATTTACAGGCATTTGTTCTTGTTTTAAACTAAATTTTGTTCAGTTTTTCAGAAAACAAATCTTCATTTTGCATCTCAAGTAAACTGATTTTGATTTAAGGATGTTTAAATATTTGTTTTGAAAAACAAGACCGAGGAAGATATTCATTTTTAATCCCACGATGTTATGAATTTTAAAATGTATGGCTTTTAAAGACCTTTGTAAGACCTGCAGAAACACTAAATAATATTTAAATAATTGAACAGTGATCGCAAGAAATGTTTTATATGACATTTTCAGACAAACAATGTTTCTACAACAAATGTTGTTGCATTTGAACCAAAAATCATGTGATGAAAATGAACAGATATTGTTATTGTCAATATCAATATCTCAAAGGAGGTCAATATGAAGCTGATAAATGCAGTAATTTTAATAATAATAATAATAATAATAATAATAGTAAAAACTAGTGCTGTCAAATGATTAATTGCGATTAATCGCATCCAAAATAAAATATTTTGTCTACATAATGAGTGTGTACTGTGTATATTTATTATGTATATATACAAAAACTCTTATTTTGAATGCAATTAATCGTTTGGCAGCACTAGTAAAAACACACGTATAACAATTGAAACTATATTTATTTTTTTATAATAATAATAATAATAATAATTACCAAGTTAGAAAAAAACAACAACTAAATATGCAAAAAATTATTTGACAAAAATAGAACTTGCAAAATAGATTTACTTAGATGGCAACTTCTTGAATCTGTAATCCTTTTATACTATTTTTCACAAAAACAGCAAAGTCTGGACATGGACCATCATGCACACTTGTTTTTATGCAGCCTCACAGCTAGATTTAACAAAGTTTTCAAGGTTAAACATTTATTAGATATTCAAAGCCTTGTTTAAATGATATTTAAATGATGTACATTTGCTGAATGCTGAGGGTAGTTGAGAAAGTATGTTTAACAATGTAGTTATAAATTAGAGAGTAAACAAAGAAAGTAATCAGTATATAAAAGAGTATTATAGCATTTGCTTTTCTAGAAAGCCAAATGCTATAATACTCTTTCATATACTGACTACTTTCTTTGTTTACTCTCTAATTTATAACTAAAATTGTTAAACAGAGACAGTGAACTAATGAAGATGAAGAACAGGAGACGCTAACGTTCACAGCACAGTCAAAATAAAAGTCATGCTTCAGACACATCGGCTGAACAGAAAACTTATCAGCCAATGCAATAATTCAAAAAATGCCAAAAATGGGCTGATGTATCAGTGACGAATAGGTTCACACCTAAAAATGAGTGAACGTAAATGTAAATAAAATGCATAAAAATGAAAGTCCACTGACCACAGCAGTAAACTGGTGGAACTCTGGCTTGAGGTCGGATCCCCTGAGATGAATGTAAGCTCCTTTATTTCCCATCTGGTCACTAAAAACAAAACAGAAGCACACAGAAAGGAAAGAGACACATTTAATTCTGACCTGACCACAATACTTTATTTTCAATAAGACTGCATTAAATCATACATTATCCATCGTTTATAACTGTCTGTGGTTTTAAATTGACTAAATGTGGCAAATTACATCAGCTGCTTTTTGTGCCATATTCTAAGCGAACCACATAATGTAGAGCAAAATTATGCTGATTGCCATTAGATGATCATTTTCTTGACGGTACGCTGAAGCAGTAATCAGGCTTAGGCTTAATGCAGTGCTAATCAGGCTAATGCACAATAGAATTTTCTTATTTGGGGGTACAATACGATCAGGACACGTTTTTGACACCCAGATGTTTTTATGGCTATTGGTTAACTGGAAGCTCATTCATTAATCCAAATCTCATGATGCACTGATAAGGACAGCGAGAGGTTTCCGTACCAGTAGTTTGGCGCTGAGAACACGGTGATGCACTTCCCTGAGTGAGTGACCTCGTAACCCTCGGCTTTCACCTCATGACTGCGCACTATGTACTGCAGCTTGTTCTGTTCCAGGAAGCGCTCCGTGACATCAGGCCCAAACTGACAGCTCACACCCCGCTTGCTGACGGACCGTCCGTCCTGGAGGAGAACACACATCCTTCAAACATAGCTGTGACTGAAAACCTTGGCTTAGCTGAAGGAGGGGAACAGAACTGACCTGCGGCTGAGGATCTGACCACAGGAGATCACACATCGGACCTGCACAAGAAAGATACAACGTACAACTTGAGTTCTACATTGTTCAATGAAAACACTTCATAACACAATGCTAGAGTGTGGTAACATTTTTCTTAAATATATACATGCATGGGTGTGTGTTTATATATACATAATAAATAAACACAGTACACACACATATAATACGTAAACAAAAACTTTTATTTTGAATGCGATTAATCACAATTAATTGTTTGACAGCACTAATATTTAGCTTTTTTTTATTATTATTTGGATTTATTCGAAACATACAAGTTTGTACACTATTTGCCTTCATATTTAACAAGTGAATTTGTCTTGAATTTTGAACACTTCATAGGTCCCATACTTGGAACAAAATAATCTTTACCCAGATTGTTTTGTTTCCATCCACCTATTTTTATGCACATTTTTGAATATCGCATTAAAAAAAACACTAAGATGAGCATAAATTCTTAAAGAATATGCATATGCGCACAATTGAGTAGAATAAATGTTTTATCCGATAAGAAAAAAATGTGCATAAACTATGATGGAAACACTTTTACCGAATAAATTCCTCCATGCGCATCAAAAAAGACATGTGGCTTTGAGATGGAACAGCATAAAACTGGACCAACCAACGGACCAATCTCAATGCACAGCATCTGAAATGCTAGTTTTGTCATTCTCAAATGCTTGCGCAAAGTCTCATTATAATTAACTTCCAGAACTGCATTTCCAAACAGCATGCTCCGAAAATAAAATAACATGACTACGTTTCGTCTGCCCGCTCTGAATCTTCAATGATTCAGAGTCGACTATATAACAATATGCTATTTACACTAAGAGCAAATAGTTATAGATTCTATTTACACTATGTTAAAATAGCAAGATTTTCTGCTATATATACTACTTATTGCAAATAGTGTAATTATCTGCACTTCAGTATTGTAGTACATTATAAAACAGTGCGCAATAATGAAGTATTGAGTGTAAATTATAATTTTAATTCAATTATTAAAAGAATGTCACCTTATTGGGAAAATACATCCCACCCTACACCTACCCTAACCCTACCCGATACTTTATTTTCAACTTTTTGATTATTTCCTTAATTTTTATAGAAAATAAATGCCTTTCCGATACGATATGAGATTTGGAAAGGGAGAAAAAAAGTTTGGCAAAAGGTGGGTTCGAACTCGGGTCGATCGCATCAAAAAGCACACGCCTTACCATCTACACCACTGAAACTGATGTATAACGTGTCTTTTTTCAGCGTTGACTATCCCAGGCACACGTTGGTGGGCGGAGTTAGTGTAAATAGACACTCCGTAACTTTGTACAAGGTGCACTTTCAGATTTCAAACTTTGCAGGATGTTTTCATTCACTTAGAGATGTGTTGCACACTGCATGAAAGGTAATTTTAATCAAATCCATAATAGGGGCACTTCAATTTTTCTTCATGATATTTAGCTCAAGATTTTGTTCTCTTCAGCTCACTGGATAGAAACAGTGCTTTATTCGTGAATATGTTATGCGATATTCCAGTTTCGCGCACGAGTTCAATTCGCATCTTTGGATGCAAACATAGCTAATGTTGGTTGAATCATGTTGTAGTTATATTTATAAGTTGATGTTTAAAAAACATTAAAAAAATTAATGTCATAAAAAAAAAAAAATGTATATATATATATATACAGTACAGGTCAAAAGTTTGGAAACATTACTATTTTTAATGTTTTTGAAAGAAGTCTCTTCTGCTCATCAAGCCTGCATTTATTTGATCAAAAATACAGAAAAAACAGTAATATTGTGAAATATTATTACAACTTAAAATAATAGTTTTCTATTTGAATATACTTTAAAAAAATAATTTATTCCTGTGATGCAAAGCTGAATTTTCAGCATCATTACTCCAGCCTTCAGTGTCACATGTAACATCCAGTCTATCACATGATCATTTAGAAATCATTCTAATATTCTGATTTATTATGAGTGTTGGAAACAGTTCTGCTGTCTAATATATTTGATGAATAAAAGGTTAAAAAGAACTGCATTTATTCAAAAAATAAAAAAAATTCTAATTATATATATTCTAATAATATATTTTCTTTACTATCACTTTTTATCAGTTTAACACATCCTTGCTGAATAAAAGTATTGATTTTATTTAACAAAAAAAGAAAGAAAAAAAATTACTGACCCCAAATTACTGACCAGTAGTGTATATTGTTATTACAAAATATTTAATATTTTAAAAACATAGCTTCTTTTTTTTTTTTTTTTTTTTTTTTTTACTTTTTTATTCATCAAAGTATCCTAAAAAGTATCACATGTTCTGAAAAAATATTAAGCAGCAGAACTGTTTCCAACTTTGATAATGAATCATCATATTAGAATGATTTCTAAAGGATCATGTGATAATGATCCTAAAAATTCAGCTTTGCATCACAGAAATAAATGATAATTTCAAGTATAATAAATTTAAAAAAAAATATTTTAAATTGTAATAATATATCACAATATTACTGTTTTTTCTGTATTTTTGATCAAATAAATGCAGGCTTGATGAGCAGAAGAAACTTCTTTCAAAAACATTAAAAATAGTAATGTTTCTAAACTTTTGACCTGTACTGTATATATATATTTTAGTTTATTTGTAAGCCATATCACACAGACCAGACATGAACAAAATTTCCGTGTGATATCAGACATGTCTTACCAGAGTCTGGAGGCTGTCTGTTCCTGTCTATCTTTCTAATGTCCTCTAAGGTCACGCCGTCCTCACTAAACAGTCCTCCATGCATCACCTGAAACACAATTCAGATCATACTCAAATCCAAAGACAAAATCCAAAGTGGTGTAAACGCTGAATCTGATGGCCGGCCTCGTGTCATACCAGCACTTTGTTATTGATGCACTGAGCGAGAGGAAGCCACTGGAAGACTTCACTGAAGAGCTGGAACATCTGGGCGGTATACTTCGCTTTCACCTCACCCTCGAACCCGTACATCTGATTCATGTTATCCGTCTCGTGGTTACCTTCACACAACAGACATTTCAGATCCTGACATTTATCCACCACACACAGACATGTTTGGGAATCTGTACTAGGAAACGCTGGTGTGTCCTCACCTCTAAGCAGGTAGAAGTGTTCTGGATATAGCAGCTTGAAGCCAAACAGTGTGAGAATGACTTCTAGAGAGAAAGAGCCACGGTCCACAAAGTCACCATTGAACAGCTGAGAGCCTGAAGTCAAGGCTAAATCACTGGATCTCGAGGAGGAGGGGGGATATGTACATATATGGCATTTATAAAAAATTTAAAAAATACTGCAAACAGTTAGACTCAGGTAGGGCTGGGCGATATATATAAAAAAATATATCTCGATATTGTCACAATTTTTACGATATTCGATATATATATATATATATATATATATATAATTCCACTAATTTATGGCAAGTGAAAAATAGGCCTATTTTACCAGTGAAATTCTGAGTAATTCCACTAATTTATGGAACAAATGAAAAATACTATAACAGTGAAATTCCTAATAGTAATTCCGCATTGCCATAGCCTATGTTTCTCTAGTCACACAATAACTACTGAGTTAGTGCATTTCTACAGCGACCACAATTGCAAACAGTACAGTCGAGATCTCCTGACAGAACACAGACCGGCTGAATGATGCTTTCATTAGATCGCTAAACTCCAGCTTGTTAGTGCTTTCAGATCATCTGCGGCTGCGCTTCTGCAATGAGGAGCGAGCGTTTGCATGCGCATGGTTGCCAGATTGCTTAAGATAAGCAAAACACCAGGAAGAAAATGTATCTATGTAACAGCAAAGCCGTGATTCAGGGATTTGAACTCTTGATATCTGGCAACCGCACTCATGATACCTCACGTAGTAGACGTGTGTAGAGAAGTCCGCGGTAACATGTACTGTTTTTGGACGTTCAGCGCGTTCATTTGGGAAAGTATGCTTGAATTTGAAATATTCGATATTCACGATATTTTCAAATTTTACATCGTCGTCAAAAATATTGCGATATTATTGCTAATATTCAATATATCACCCAGCCCTAGACTAAGGTGATGCTTTAATTACTTATTTTAATATTATTCAATGCAACAATTTATTTTAAATTACATACTCAAGAGAGCAGTCATGACAACATCACAGACCCGAAAGGAAAGGATACGTAAGGATTAGTTATAGATGGTAAACCGTTCAACTCAAAGATATTTAGAAGATCGTAGTACTGGCCATGTGTGTCTCCACAAATAGTTATTTTCTCTGTCTAAACAACAAGAGAAATCAACAGTGAGAACAGGAATATCAATTTATCATCACAGGAAATTACTGTAAGGACAAAAACAACAAAGAAAAAATAGAAGTTTTTTAAGTGACAGAACACTCATTCGATCCTCTTACCTCTTTTAATGTTATTTCAACAAGACTTGGAAGTTTGGATAAAACTTCTTTAACTTGGACCAGCATCTGAAAGACAGAAATATTGATTATGATCAAGAGTCAATGAAAAGATGGTTTCGTGGGATATATTGATTTATTCAAAAATAAACAAAAAATGCAAAGACAATAACTTGAACATGCAACTTTCCTTGAAATAAAATTTAAGTATTTTTGTATAATAATTATGAGTATACTCACACAGACAGAGATTTTGATATATTTTGTAAGCATTTGACTATTTAAACACAATAAGCCATGAAGAAGAAATCAATTCAGTACTCAGACACTGTGCAACAAGATCTGTGTGCATGCATTTGAAGAGCAAAAACATCTTAATGATATGATCGATATATCGCCCAGCCTTAAGTAAATAAATAATATATGAACACAGTTATGTTTCAAGATCTGTGTGCATGCATTTGAAGAGCATTCACCTGGTAAGCACACTTCCTGTGCAGCTTCTTCTGGTCTTTGAACCAGGCCATCAAGTCTTTCATGAACTTCAGTGTAACCTTCCCATCTTCAAGTTTAGGTCCAGCATAGTCATCCTCGATTGCTGGTGGGAGAGAATATACATATACATAAAAAAAGATCAATAAAAAAAGATCATAGTATCTCTAAATCATTAAAAAAAAAACATAAATTTATATTCTGAAATCTTTTTCAACTGCAAAGAGTTGTCCAGTTATTTTCTTGATTTTCGCAACAGGTCAACGAAAAGACCTAATGTCATCATATAATTTCTCAGTACCACACACTTTTGCTGCCGTGTTGAAACGAAACATTGTACAAAAAAATTCATAACAGCTGACCCTATTATTAGCATTTTTCTTTGGTCACCTTATTGCTACAATAAAATCATTTTTCCTTGAAAATAACATCAGCATTTTTTGCAAATGCTCTAAGCATATTGGGAAATAAGACAAGAACATAAAAAAATCATTTGCACTTCATTTTAAGGTGTCCTTATGACAGTGTAATTACACAAATGATTGCTTATAATAACATGTAGGGTTATGTTTAGGCTCGATTGCTTGTAACTTACAACCGGCAACCTTCCGGTCTCTTGAAACCAACACAGAAGTGACTAAAACTGCAATTCATCATCTGGCCACTAGATGGTGGCTCCAAAAGGGAGTCAGTCCCATTATTCTTTACAGCAGAATAAAACATGTTTACAGCCTGGTTCAAAACGTGGTTTTGGTCTATATAGCTAATTTTGCCCTTCATGAAAACTGTGAGGGGGGTGAATTTTTTTATAACTCATCCATTTAAATTAAGCCTTAAAGTTCTGCATAATTAAGGGTGTGGCCACTTGATTGACAGGTGGATTGCCGCTGCTGTCACCACTGTCGAGCTAGGTGGGTGTGGTTTCAGCAACCAGCTCCACCCACATCCCGCCTCTTTGCCCATTTTTGATTATCCGAGAGTGACGTCCGGTGAATCGCTGCAAAGATGGCGACGGCTTGCTCCACCCACTTTAGGCTTCAAAAATGCTGTTCAGAAACCTACGGGTGACGTCACGGACACTACGTCCATGTTTTTTACCGTCTATGGTAATTAAGTATAAATTGCTCCTTATAAGTGAAACTTCCTCAAAGCACTTACTCATGTTCTCGATGTCTAAGGAGTCTACGACTGATCTCTTGAGCTCGTCGCTGGCGATGGCCCGTTCAAAGGCCTTCTGTTTGACAATCTTATTGCACTCCTGGTACTTCATCTTGGCATCTTTGTCATTGGGACGAACTCTAACAACCTGTTAGCAATGAAAAGACAAAAGCACAAAATATTACAAAAAATATTTTAATGAATGAATAAAAAAACAAAAAAAACAAATCAAGTCTGTGTGCAGAGCTGAATGTTGTTTTAAGGCTAGAAATTCTATTTTAAGGCACAGTTATGGCATTTACCCCAAATGCCATAAATATTTTGGATTTTGAATTTTTGCATTCCGGTAGGCCTATTTGTTTTAAAAAAAAATCCGGCATTTACAGTGCATTAGATCGTGACAGTGCATGCGTGCGTGCAGACGAGGACGAGCGAGCGCGGGTTTGGATAGATGTATTTGGAGGTTGTTGCTCACGTCTCGTTCTGCACATATCCACATGTTTCCATATTCGCAATGTATCTGAATGTTAAACTATAATATTTAATTTTTTTAATGTAAACTAGACGGAAAAGATTATTCTCTTCACACGAGCAAAAACGTCCTTGGCATAACAGCAGAGTGGACCGGTATTCTACGGTCTGTTTAAACTGACCAGTGTAACCTTTTATATGTTTGGTTGACTGTACTTAATCTTAATAATGAACAGACTGCGATGTAAGTTTGAAATTAGAATGCACTTTAGATGTTCTGTGTCATTTATACCAAACACAAATGTTGCTGGTTGCTAGTGTGTTTTTGCAGCACTACTATTATTTATTTATTATATATTTTATATTTTTCAGTTTAATTGATTTTTATTTATAAAATTTTATTTAAATGTATATTTAAGTTTACATTTATGTTCCAACAAACTTGAAAAATTCTGCTTGATAAATGCTCTAAGACTTTTAAGCAAATGATTGACATATATATATATATATATATATATATATATATATATATATATATATATATATATATATATATATATATTACCTACCTGTTTTATATATTTAATACTTGTCAGTTTATTGATTTGTTTGGTTAACTTTGGATAATTTTTTTTATTTTCAATACCGTGCAGTGCACAAAATTAAGATTCAAGAGATGGTTCAAGTCAGTGCTTAATAAATGATGATAAGTTTAGAAATGTTGTGCATCCACTTCTTAGCATGCAAATGAAGGGGAAAACTTCAATATATCGGCCCTAAAAATCGGCAGCACATATCAGCCATCGGCTGACCCTGACCTCTAAACATCGGCATCGGCTATAGAAAAACCCTTATCGGTTGATCTCTACTGCAAATATAACATACATGAAATAACTCCCATCCAGCATACATGAGTCACCTCGTAGCAGATCTAAACAGGTGGAGCTGGGGAAGGTGGAGGGTTTCTGAAGCAGGCTGCAACTGCTACAGCAAGCACTAGCCAATTATTTGAATGTTAAGCAGCAAGCTCATTGGCTGCTAAGTTAGACCCATCGGACTGTGCCATCTAGAGCTTCATGCCAGAACTTTGGATGTAGGCCTATTCTCACACAGCCCTATATACTTTAAAGGCTCTGGCATAGTTATCATAGATATATTGAGTCTGCTAAAGTGATCTGACACCACAATAAAAAGCATCAGAACCAAATGTATCGTTTGTATTTAGTGATCAAACTGGAATTTGAAAGCTGAGACTTTTTTGTTCCATATTAAAAGTAACAAATCACAAAGGTTATTGCTCTAGTCAAGTTGACGAATCAACAGAAAACCTGAATATTTTAAGTGCAGAAATGTCGGTGCATCGATATTTTATATTTATCTAAAAACACTGTGTTAAAGTGCTGAGAATATGCCGAGTCTCACCGTTTCGTAATCTTTGAGTGCTGCTTTGAACTTGCCCAGGGCCATGTTGGAGGTGGCTCGCCGATAGTAGCCCTTAATGTAGTTCTTGTCCAGCTCCAGAGCTCGTGTGGCGTCCACCAGCGCATAGCCGTAGCACTCGGTGCGCAGGTACGCCAGACTCCTGTTACTGTAGTAGATGGCATTGCTCGGGTTCAGCTCCAGTGCTTCCGTGTAATACTTGATGGCGTTCTCATAGTCTTTATCTGAAATAAGAGCAGGAGACTATTAAAACATCACAAAGCACTGCATCTATGCCACTTTTGAAGAAATAGTCAACACTGCCAAATAAGTGCCTAGAAATGAGCAAAATATTGAACTATATCGAACTTAAATGCTACTGATTTTAATCATGTTAGAGACTTACCAAACTGACAATCCAAATACGTTTTAAGAGGGTTTTTAGACAGTGATTTAAGTAATTAGAAATTATTACTTGAGAACCCAAAAGTTATATTTTAGCATACATTACCACAGAGTTATTTCAGTTTCATTGAAATACTATTATATATATATATATATATATATATATATATATATATATATATATATATATATATATATATATATATATATATACACACACACACACATACATATACATTAGCGCTGTGCAAAAAATTGAATATGATTTTCATGCGCATCTCTTCAGTAAAGGCACTCCTGTGATTAGTAGTATATCTCCAGCACGTGCGTTCAGATCAGGGTTGCCAAGTTTTCACAACAAATCCTACACAAACGACAAGCTACTCAAAATCGATTTCAAAATTGCAGGCGATTCTTTGTCGATTTTGAAAACGATTTTGTGTAAATTGTCAGTTAATTACGGCTCTGTGTAGTAAATGCCAACCAGTGTTGCCAAGTCTGTGGTTGTTTTTCATGTTCATGGGTTGAAGCGACCCCAGTACCAATAACGTGATATTTAGCCCCTAAAATGAGAATATTACCAAGGCAACCCTGCCAAAAAACGTGTATTTTAACCCCGGGATGCAATTTTTATCGGGGAACCTCCTGGAAACGCGATTGGGCTAGTTTTGGACTAGTTTTGAGAAGCAACTGGGCAGGATTTGTTGTGAAAACCTGGCAACCCTGATCTGAACACACATGCTGGAGATATACTACTAATTACAGGAGCGTCTTTACTGATGAGATGCGCATGAAAATCACATTAGATTTTTTGCACAGATCTAATGTGTATATATATATTGTTTTGGTAGTTATAGCTCAGCATGTATATGTACCTTTGACGTGGACAGTATACCGTACATACATTTTCAATGGAGGAACAGAACGCTCTTGGACTAAATCTAAAATATCTTCATTTGTGTTCCAAGATGAACGGAGGTCTCACGGGTTTGGAACGACATGAGGGTGAGTAATTAATGACATCATTTTGATTCTTGGGTGAACTATCCCTTTAAATAAAGGAGGAAATAAAACGTATTTATGAATGAATGGATGTCTGAAAAATGCAAAGAGGTGTTATAAACTATTGCAGAAATAATAGATGGCTCAGAAGTTGTTTTAAAAATAATTCGGATAAACTGCGTGGAAATGAACAGCATTCACTGCACCGGCTCATGCATTTATTTGATTCGTTTACTTTAGATGCTGGAAACATCCCACGGTTAAAAATCTGCGGAAGATGAACACGAGACAACACGTGATGTTTGAGATGAAATGAATGAGGACAGATCTGACGAGAGTGATGTGTAACAGCACCATCGCGTCTGAAACCACCTGTTATCGCTCTCTCCTCGTCATCGGTGTATGTAACGGATCGTGACGATTAACGTACACAAGAAGAGCGTGTGATGAGTGCGCGCTTCATCAGGAGTCTGTCTGATTCATCATGTGCTGCTCACACTCTTATAGCGCTCATCAGTCCTCGCGATGAGACAAACACATCCCGCGCAGCCCTATCCTGTCACTACCTATCGAGTCTCTTATTTACACGAGATAACCGACAAGCTTTTACCTTTAAAGTAGTTATTCGCCTTCTCCTTGAGTTTCTCTGCACTGGCATTCTGCTCTTCTTCCGCCATCTTCTCACTGCCGTATTCCGTCATCCTGCCGTGTGTACGCGGAGAGCTGTCGCAAACACCTGCATGAGGGTCGTGAAGCGCTGTTCGCCGAACCTCTAGAACAGTCCAGACTGAGCTTCAAAACACCTCATGACAAGAATTATAACCGGTTAAACATATTTGTTTATAATATGAACGTGTGAAAATTATTGCAAAATGTTGCCAATTACTTACTTATTACTTATTACTTATTATTACTTATTACTTATTACTTATTATAATTACTTATTACTTATTTTCACTGTCAACATTAATTTAATTTAATTAATTAAAAAAAAAACAATGATTTATAAATTAGACAAGAAGATGTCGTGGTTAAATGAGTGAAGTAAAACTATACGACACATAGAAATTACAATTTGCCTTATCTGAGCAAATAATCGAAAGGTGAGTTTCATTAGCTATGTCCAGCTGGACAGTGTGTAATGTTTTGGTTGAGCCTGTAGTGGGCGCAACTGCGTTATTTTACAGGTTTGACTTGAGTGGGTCATAACCACTGATCTATAATATAGAACATATATAGATCAGTGGTCTTAACTAATGCTTCGTATTATTTGCGTTTTTTAATTTGTTACATTAAACACAAAATGTTTATAAATGATTTTGGCAGTATTTTAGATGGGCAGATGTTGCATTAATGCCTGTAGTAGGCTATTTATCTTAAATACTGAGTAGCTTATGTGAGCTTTTAAAAAGGTAGTCTATATTTTTCATAATAAAAACTCATATACAATATAATATGCATGGCCTATGTTATAGAGATGAGTTGTTATGCTTTAGGTTGCCAGTGTGTGGATAAAAAAAAAGAAAAGAAAAGAAAAGAAAAGAAAAGAAAAGAAAAAAGTTTTATATCTTTTTTAGAGTCACATCAGATTTATGGGTTTTATGGTATATGATGCATCTCTATATTGTTTGATACTTGGTGTTATTGTAATTTTTAATTGTTTTATGACATTTAATCAAGTATGTGTATATTTTAAAAAAAATGTTTATAAAAAAGTTATTTAAAAGTTTTATTCTGTGATGTTTTACATGGTATTAGGCTACTATTTATATGATCCATTAAAGTGAATGACAAGACAATCCAGTGATTTAAACAGATTTTGCAACAGGTTTTGTTTTACATTTTTAACTTTGCATCTAGGATGAAAAACAAACCACTCTCACTTCCCAGAATTTAAGCACACAACCTCTTTTATAACATAAGGAATTCATTTATCAACAAAACAAACAAATAACTCTTAATTAGGAGCAACATAGCAGACTTTGGGAGGGAACACGGCCAAAATAAATACCAAAACAATTCTAATGGAAATGAAAGGCTAACCTAGAAACTTGAACAATGAACTAATTACACATGCTTCCCTACCAAACTAACTAACAGGTTACAGTGAACGTACCAACTTCCCTCACATGCATCAGTGGTTAAGATAATAGGAAAAGAAATGCACCAACAGTATTCACATTAAGAGGCAACAGTACTTGCAACAACATCACCTACGTCAAGACAAGTGTGATTTATTTGTATAGCACTTCTCACGATACACAACATTTCAAAGCAGCTTTACAGAAAGTCATAGCATATGTCTATTGAGACGTACACACTGCAGCTAAATTCAGTTGTCAGTTCAGTTGCTTGACCCTGCTCTGTACACATTTACAGGAGTGACAATTGCAGTCTACAACTGAATTAACAAAAATGCAAAAAAAAAAAGCAGGTAGTGAGAAACTGCATTTTACTGAAATATGCAGCATGTACAGAACCAAACTGAACAGCTTGTGCTTAATGACATATTCAAATGTGTGTCAGAGTTGTGTCTCTCTGCTGTATATGCAGTTCTAGAAATCACGGAGAAAGTGGTACATCTTGACTTATTAGTGTTGCCAGATCTTGCTGGAAAAAAAGCAAATAAGAACAAGCCCACAATACATTTAAAACATTTATATATATATAAATGTATATATATAGATTGTGACCTGCCTTATTATCTCTATAAACATGATCACTTTTTACGAGACAGTCATTGAATATTTGGCATGAGAGCTTCGAAGGGTTGAAGGGGACCAAACAACTGTTTCTTGAAGCGCTCTTCTGCGTCATCATCATGTGCCCACACAGAGGCGCTGTCATCATGCAAAGAATCTGTGCAAAGGATCATGGGAACCCAAAGTGTCCATCAGTTGTACCCTTTGAAATCCTTCATTCTGAAGGGTCCTTTGAAGGGGCCAGTTTTGAGCACTTTGGTTTGGAACTACCCTTCAATATGGCGGCCATGATTGTTTTCACTCCGAAGTGCCCTTTGGAAGGCGATATATCCCATTTGGAACAAACCGCTAGTTTACTATGTTCCCATTGCCCTGACACCAGTTTGTTTCCATAGCTCCTGATTTGTTCACACCTGTTCTCTGTTCCTTTGATTACTCCTTGCATATATATATGCATATATATATATATATATATAAAAGACCCGTGAGCCCTTACCGTGTTCCTTCAGAGCACCTTCACTGTCAACAAACAATAGTGAGTTGAAACTGAATAAAGTAATCAAATGTAAAGAAAATCAATCCACAGTATCAGATTGTGCAGAAAGCTTTCCGTGGAACAGCATCATTTTTGCAGCTCAATACACTTTTAACTCATTTTTAGTATTGAGCATATCCAGCAGGAGACTGTTTGACTGATGTGGATGTTTAAAAAAAAGGCATGAACAGAATGTGGCATCATGTTTTCATAACTGTTAGAAGCCATGAAACTAAAACGCTATTGATTGCAAAGCTCTAGTCTAGTCATTCAATCACCTTTGAGAGCAAGGGGGCCCTCTGGTGGTTCAGGAGTCCTACACAAAATAAGTACTTAGCATCTAGGGAGGACTGGTGCTGGCTTTGACCCATTGAAGCTTTCTGTAGTGATGAAGAGCTATGGCAGAACAAGCAGATATATTGTAGATTTAAAGGCCATCAGCATAACAATGGTGGGTGAGACCATGATAGTAGGGGTAAATAATATTGAAAAGAACAGGACCAAGAACACAGCCCTGTGGGACACCTTGAGTGAAAGGAGGAGTGAAAGATCAGGGACAGCAATGAAGTGTTATCTCTCAGTAAACAAAGAAAGAGCAGTACCCAAGATGCCTGCAGCTGCAAGACAAGAAATAGGTATATCATGGCACACAGTGTCAAAGGCTGTGCTTAAATCAGGCATTATGAGGATGGTAGGACAGTCAGAGTCAGCAGATAGAAGAAGATGTCCTGTGGTCTGAGTGAAAACCAGAATGATAAGGATCAAATAGACAACAGAATGCAGCTGAGAAACAACTTTTTGCAGGAGTTTAGAAACAATGGAAAGATTAGAAATAGGATCTTTAAAACAGGAGTGATAATAGCATTTTATAGTAACAGACCTAGAGGAAATAAAGCAGTTTATCAGGTTAGCAGTGGGAGAAGAGATTACAGATAAGAACTGCTGGATCCAACTAAGAGGAAGATGTGCTATTTTTCTTTCTTTTTTTTTAATTACTGTGGAGCACTAAAAGAAAATGGTTTGGTGAGAGTAAAGCTAGGCACTGACTGACAAGGGTTTGGAGGATATGATGGAGAACAGTCACAAAAAACTCAGACAAAGTGGGTGGAAATGATTCAGATTTCAGTTGTAAAGGTGGTAGGAGCCAAAGATATGAAGTTCTGGGTGGTAAGTTTACTGAGAGCGGGCAATGCGGTGAGGAACAATCTTGTGGGGTTCACATGGGGTATCTTTTATCTTAATCACAGACTGGACATCTGACACACACACTATAATCTCTGAATGTTTGCTTATCCATGATTACAGCACCTCCTGCAGCAGTTAATGAGACTGGATGGACAGACCTTTATGAGTTTTCTGTCTGTATGCGAATGACATCTCAGGATTCATAAACCTGTGGCTCATTCACAGACTGATTCATGGTGGCTAACTTAAGAGTATGTGTCTTTTTCCTCATAATACTCCGCCTCTTTGTGACACAGACAACCCATCATCCCTGGACCTGAATGATATCATGATTCAGTGTCAATAGTCTTGGTCAGTTATGTGTGAAACTCACAAACATATCGTTGAGATGTCATTCGTGCAGACGGGGGAAGTTGATTACATGAATGTTTCCCTAAAACATCTGGCCGGCTGACTCACAAAGGACGCCATGCCGTGAAGAAACACAGGCACCAGGGTGAATCAGCAGTGCTGTGAAGTGGCTCCAGGAGGAGTGAAGGTAACAGTGTGTGTGAACTTTCACTCCCCATGTTTAGGGGGTGAATGTGTGTGATCATCTCAGACCACTAATTTCACTCCGTGTGTGGGATATAGGCATTCCTGTAATGTAGAGCCATTTTGAACACTGTAACTTAAGGAAATATATCTAGAAAAATGTGTTTACTTCAGAAATATGACACTTTTTTAATTATAAGTTTATTGCTACCAGGAATAAAAATAGATTATTAAAAAAAGGCTTAAAGGGATACTCCACCCCAAAATGAAAACTTTGTCATTATTCACTTACCCCCATGTCGTTCCAAACCTGTAAAAGCTTCGTCCGTCTTTGTTGTTTTCTTTGAAATCAAAGCTAAATACACATAGAAACAGCACATGCTTGTGGCGTGGCTGATACAGAAGAGCATACACAGCATACAGTGATATAGAGAGACACAGGGGAGACTGTTGACAAAGGAATTGTTGAATAAAGTCGTTATTTTTGTTTTCTTTACTTACAACAAGTGTTCTCGTCGCTTCATATCGTTACGGTTGAACCACTGATGGCAGATGGAGTATTCTGACGATGCTTTTCATACTTTTCTGGACCTTGACAGTGTAACTTACTTGGTAATCTATGGGACAGTCACAGGCCTCCCGGTTTTCATCCAAAATATCTTAAATTGTGTTCCGAAGACGTATGAAGCTTTTACGATTTTGGAACGACATGAGGGTAAGTGATTAATGACAAAATGTTAATTTTGGGGTGGAGTATCCCTTTAACCATTGCTCAATGAAGGGTAAACAGTTAGCTTTTTATTTTCTTTTTTTATTTTATTTTATTAGACAGGAAGGAACAAACCAATACCACCAAACATTAGTGTGTGGTTTTATCTCACTAGTGAGGAAATAAAAGACCCGGACCTGAATCACAACTGTCCATATTTTTAAAAGAACAGCAGTCTTACTTTAGTGATACTCTTTAAATTAAGACATACATATGGTCACATGATGGTATACCACATAATGGTATAAGGTGACCATACATCCCCTTTTTCTCTGAAATGTGAAGTGACGTAACACAGTATGGTGACCCATACTCAGAATTCGTGCTCTGCATTTAACCCATCCAAAGTCACGCCCACTCACACACTCACAGAACAACAATTACACGGGACACGAAGAAACCAGTGAATTCATGAACCGTGACAGTACCCCCTCTCCTAAGAAAGCCTCCTGGCGTCCCTTACCTGTCGATTGTAATCATCAAATAGGGAGTGATCCAGGATGTCTCTAGCAGGAACCCAACTTCTCTCCTCTGGACCGTAACCCTCCCAGTCCACCAAGTACTGGAATCCGCGTCCCCTCCGCCTTGAGTCCAGAATACGATTAACCGAATATGTAGGTTCCCCTTCTACGAGTCGCGGTGGGGGGGTAACTGGGACAGGCGGATTAATATGGGAGTGAAACACAGGTTTTATTTTGGAAACATGGAAGGCGGAATGAATCCTCCTGGACACTGGAGGGAGTTTGAGGCGGACTGCCACCGGGCTAATGATCTTGGTGACAGTGAACGGGCCGATAAATTTGGGAGCAAGTTTATTAGAGACAGAACGGAGAGGAATGTTCTTGGTAGAAAGCCACACTTTTTGACCAACGACGTATACGGGAGGCCTAGACCGGTGGCGATCGGCTTTGGCCTTGGTGCGCGCTCCCGCTTGGAGTAGAGTCTCGCGGGCTCTAGTCCAAGTGCGATGACACATCTGGACGAAGGAGTGAGCGGAGGGAACCGCGACTTCAGATTCCAGACTAGGAAAAATTGGTGGCTGGTAACCTAGACTACACTCAAACGGAGATAGGCCCGTAGATGATACTGGTAACGAATTGTGGGCGTACTCCACCATTGACAGTTGTTGGCTCCATGACAAAGTATCCAACTACACCAAACATAAAAAAGCTAAACCCAAACCCAAAATTCCCCTCTCAGTTTGGCCATTGCTCTGGGGATGAAACCCTGAGGACAAACTAACAGTCGCACCCAGTAATCTACAAAACTCTTGCCAAAATTTGGACACAAATTGAGGTCCTCTGTCGGAAACTACGTCTGTCGGGAGGCCATGTAACCGAAAGACGTGGTCAACGACTGTTAACGCTATCTCCTTGGCTGAGGGTAATTTGGGCAAGGGAATGAATTGGACCGCCTTCAAGAACCGGTCCACCACGGTCAAAACTACCGTGTTCCCCCGAGAGGGAGGGAGGGCGGTGACAAAATCTAGTGCGATATGGGACCAGGGTCTCGAAGGGATCGGCAGCAGTTGAAGGAGCCCATCTGGGGGTCGATTGGAAGTCTTACCAGTGGCACAAACTGAGCAAGCCAAAACAAAACTGTGAACATCGCGAGCCATACGTGGCCACCAAAATCGTTGCTTGACTAAAGATGTAGTGCGACTGACTCCTGGATGGCAAGCCACATTGGATCAATGCCCCCACTGAATAACGCTGGACCGTAATCCCTCTGGCACAAATAAACGGTTCGGTGGACAGTCGACCGGAGGCGTTACCCCTTGTAAGGCCGTTTTGACCTTCGATTCGACCTCCCATGAGAGTGTGGAGATAATTAGGGTCTCCGGAAAAATGCACTCGGGGAGTAGACGTGCGATCGGAACGGTCAAAAATGCGTGATAATGAATCGGGCTTGATGTTCTTGGAGCCCGGGCGGTACGAGAGAGTAAAGTCAAAACGTCCGAAAAAAAGTGCCCACCGAGCCTGCCTGGAGTTCAATCCTTTAGCGGTTCTAATATATTCCCGATTCTTGTGATCGGTCCAAACGATAAAAGGTACCCCCGACCCTTCTAACCAGTGATGCCATTCTTCCAATGCTAACTTGACTGCCAACAACTCTCTGTTACCAATATCATAATTACGTTCGGCAGAGGACAAACGGTGAGACAAAAACGAGCACGGATGCATTCTGTCGTCTGTAGAAGAACGTTGGGATAGCACTGCACCTACCCCCACCTCTGACGCATCGACCTCCACCACGAACTGACATGATGGATCAGGGGTAATTAAGATGGGGCCTGAAACAAAGTGGCCTCAGCTGCGTTTGACCACCTGAACGTAGTTCTGGGGGAGGTCAAGGCGGTCAGAGGCGAGGCTAGTTGGCTGAAATTGCGAATGAAACGCCGGTAGAAATTGGCGAACCCCAGAAACCTCTGTAGGGCCTTACGGGAATCTGGACTTGGCCAATCCACCACAGCCTTAACCTTCTCAGGATCCATACGCATTCCTTCAGACGACACGATGTACCCTATAAAGGAACAGACTGTGCATGAAAAGCGCATTTCTCCGCCTTGACAAAAAGCCCATTCTCTAGCAGCCTCTGACGTACTCGTCGAACGTGCTGCACGTGTTCCTGGAGAGAAGAAAAAATCAATATGTCATCCAGGTAGACATATATGAACTGATCGACCATATCTCGCAGCACGTCGTTGACGAGTGCCTGGAAGACTGCTGGGAAGTTGGACAAGCCGAAAGGCATGACCAAGTATTCAAAGTGCCCTCTGGGGGTGTTAAAAGCAGTCTTCCATTCATCTCCCTTTCTGATGCGGACCAAATGATAAGCATTACGTAAGTCCAATTTAGTGAAGATCGACGCTCTCTGCAACCTCTCGAAGGCTGAAGACATCAACGGCAAAGGATAAGTATTCTTTACCGTGATGCTGTTCAACCCCCGGTAGTCAATACAAGGTCGCAGGGATCCGTCCTTCTTCCCCACAAAAAAGCCCCGCTGGAGAAGAGGAAGGACGAATGAACCCCGCTGCTAGAGAATCAGAAATATATTTCTCCATAGCCTCTCTTTTTGGAACAGAAAGTGAATATAACTTGCCCTTAGGTGGAGACGTACCTGGCAATAACTCTATAGCACAGTCATAGGGACGATGCGGAGGGAGAGAAGCAGCTCGAGACTTACTGAACACTTCCTTCAGGTCCTGATACTCCTTGGGCACGTTTGACAAATCCACTGCTTTCTCCTGAAACGCAGAAACAGAAACAGACGAACAGGCAGACACAACACAGGACTCATGACATTTACTGCTCCATTCCAACACTGATCCTTGCTGCCAGTAAATCCTAGGGTTGTGTTTGATGAGCCAGGGGTGCCCTAAAACAATGGGTGCGAGGGGGGAGTCCAGAATGTAGAATGAAGTAGTTTCCGTGTGGTTGCCAGATATGATGAGTGTAATGGGTCCAGTGGTGAATGAAACGTTAGGTAGCGCTTGGCCGTTAAGGGCGTGAACAGCAGTGGTGCGGGTGAGAGGTAACAGGGGAACGTGAATCTTGTGTGCAAATGTATAGTCCATGAAGTTACCTTCTGCCCCGGAGTCCAAAAGTGCTCGACAGTTGTGAGTGTTGGCTGACCACCTTAGTCTTACCGGGAGGAGCGTAGATGTTGATGAGGTCTTCTCAGCGGAGATCCCACCCGACAGTAGCCTCAGATTTACTGCCGGGCTCGCCCTTTTACCGGGCAGTCATATGCGAAATGTCCTGCAGTCCCACAGTAAAGACAAAGGCCCTGGGATCTCCGCCTCTCCTTCTCCTCCCGGGAAAGCCAAGCTCGCCCAACCTGCATGGGCTCGTGATCATAGACGGGGCTCACCGCATCCGTGCCGCTGGATCGCATGGTCTCTGCTGCTCCAGAGAACTGAGCGGGTACCCTCAGCCGTTCGACTCGCGTGAGTCGGGAATCCACGCGAAGTGCCAGTTCAATCAACCCATTGAGTGTAGTAGGTAAATCCAGAGCGTAAATCTCTCTCAGGACGCGGTCAGCCAGCCCATGCAGGAACATATCCCACTGCGCCTCCTCGTTCCACTGACACTCTGCCGCCAAAGTCCGGAACTCGATAGAGTAATCCGATACAGATCTTCCGCCTTGTTTGAGGTCCGCGAGGATCCGTGCCACTTCTCTTCCCGCGACCGCGTGGTCAAACACCCTTCTCATCTCGGCGGCGAGTGTCTGGAACGAGGCACAGCATGGGTCTTGGTTCTCCCACACCGCCGTCCCCCATAGCGCTGCCCTCCCAGTCAGTAGCGTGAGTGGAAATGCCACCTTGCTCTGTTCAGTGGCAAAGGTCCTGGGCTGCAGAGAAAAATGCATCGAACAACGTGTAACTCAGTCATGTTCCTCTCCTGGACATCCATCCGTGAAATACTGGACTTGATGAATTACTCCTGAGGAGAAGAGGATCCGCTTGCTGCTTCCATCGTTTGGTCAGATCGTTCTGTCATGACACAAGAGGCGGAAGCAATGATGCAAGTAACTCTTTATTGAGTAGAAAGAACACAAAGTAGTACTGGAGCTCGGGTGGGCTGGTGGTGCAGGGACTAGGTGGTCAGCGTGCTGGTGAAGACAGGTGACGGTGGATCTCCAGATGAGACGAGACGAACATCACAGGACACCGAACAGGAACTTGAATCTGGAACAGGACTGGAACGATACACGACGACACAACCTGAGAACACCCAAACAACGATCTGACAAAGAGAGGAGAGTGCGATGAGTCTTTATAGGTGAGTGAATTGGCAGCAGCCGGTGCGGTGAATGAGATCAGCTGGCGTGCTGATCAGCCGGAACGAGCGGTCACGCCCACTCACACACCCATACACACACACAGAACAACAATTACATGGGACACGAAGAAACCAGTGAATTCATGAACCGTGACAGCAGCACCCAGGGAGCAGTTGGGGGTTTGGTGCCTTGCTCAAGGGCACCTCAGTCATGGTATTGCCGGCCCGAGACTCGAACCCACGACCTTAGGGTCAGGAGTCAAACTCTCTAACCATTAGGCCATGACTTCCCCCATGTCCTGGCCAGGATGTCTAAATTGCCTAAAATGTCTGTGTATGTATTTGTTTTCATATTGACAAACTCTCTACAGTCCTAATACATTATGTACGCATTACAGTATATATATTGTTTCAGCCATTTCTTTCGACCTGTATCCCACTTCTTTGCACGATTGGTCAATTAAGTACCATACCAGCACGCTATTGGTCAAACTGCTTTTCAGTCATTGGCAAGTATCATTAAAAACAATCATGAAAGCAATCATTATGAAACCAAATTTTAGGCATTTTTTAAGAAATAAAAAGAGGACATATCTATGGAAGTAAATAAATTTAATAATCTTACAACTCTGATTTTTATCTCGCAATTCTGACTTTTTTTTTTCTTGTGATATACTGTGTAAACTCGCAATTGCTAGTTACAAAGTAAGAATTTCAGGATTTAGAGTCACAATTGCGTGTTAAAGTCAGAATTGTGAGATATATTCGCAATTCTGACTTATTTCTTGCAATTCTTTATCCCATTTGTGATATAAACTCACAATTGGGCTATAAAGTAAAAATTGCACAAAATAAACTCACAATTCTTAGAAAAAAAGTCACAATTGCAAGATATTAGCTCAAAATTCAGAGAAAAAAACAATAAAACATAAAATTTATAATATACAACCTAATATCTGAGAATTGTGACTTTATTTCTCAGAATTGAACATTTATATCTCACAATACTGACTTTATTTTTCAGAACTCCAAGTTTGCATTTCACAATTCTGCCTTTGTTTCCCAGAATTACGAGTTTAAATCTCACAATTTTGACATTTTCTTACAATTGCGAGTTTGTATCTGGTTATTCTTACTTTATTTCTCAGAATTGTGTTTATATCACACAACTATGGGGGAAAAATATATCTGAATTGTGATTTTAAAAAGTCAGAATTGTGAGATAAAATGTTTCAATTACCTTTTTTTTCTTTTTTTTATTGAGGCTTTTTACCCATACTGAGATGAAATTATGAAGTGGGAGAGAGTGAGTGGGTAGACAGACGGGGAATAGAAAGGCTGTGTGTGTGGTGGGGGGTGGGGGGGGGAATTTAGAGGAGCAGCTTCGTGGGTGGACTGATGACTAGTATGGGGATTTTAAAGTCCTGAGAAAGTTTAAACAAACTCATGGAGAGAATTGTAAATCCATGGCTACTGAGAGACAGAGAGACAGAGAGAGAGAGAAATGGAAAAATGAATGCCAGACATTCTGGAACATGAGTAGTGGGGTGTTGTTAGAGAGCGCCCACAATAATTAATGAAGCACAAATGTCGTAGGGAGCTTAAAGGAATAGCTCAAAAACATAGTATATACACATTCGTCATGTTTTGTGTCAGCATTTCAAACAAACACATGCCTGTATCTGTGGAACACATAAATAGATGTCTAGCAGAATGTTCATGTTGCTGATGTTCCAATTGCTTAGAGTTCATATATGGCCAGGGGTCATAAAGAAAGTACACTGTGAAAAGAAAAAAAAAAAGCTTCACCATTCTGTAAAAGTTCCTCTTTTGTTTTGTTTTTTTTTTGAAAGAAAAAAGTCAGGGTCTCAAAAAAATGAGGGTAAGTAAATAACAACAACAACAAAGAAAAATGGAGAAGAAATGAGAGAAAAGGGTCATTTAACATTGTTCTAACAGATCTCAGGTCAGTTGGGAAACCAATAATATTTCTGTGGTGGTTGTTGTTGTTGTTTAAGATTGTACATTTTTGTGTGGTGAATGTGGTAGATGTGAACCACCACAATCCCCTAGTACTGTGTAAGAGAGCTACAAACAGGAAAGCACAACTTATATAATGTTCAGATCTAGCGTTTCTGTACACCTCAAGAATCAACAACCTTCAATAAATTCCTTCCGTTTTCTTTCACTATACCTCCCTCTCTCTGGAATTAATTAGAGGCTGTGGGATGGAAGGAGGGTTATCTGCAGGAGCTCCACTGGAGGTCTGTCAGGGGCATTTATTGCAACCACATGTGCTTTTGGAGGGAGTGGGTGGACTTTGGTCACATTTAAAACAGAAACTGAATATAAGCCAAAGTTTAAGTAAAGTACATGTTAGATGTTCCAGATTTTATTATTTTATAACTGACTGGTTTCATGAGACTTTCTTCTTTATCTTTATTCATCCTTTTCCATTCATCAACTGGTGTAAATGGGGTATGATGAGAAGAAAAAAGATCCTGACAAGTATCACTGCAGTTTTAAATGACTGATCACTGAGTGAACTTTCCATGTCAATTGAATTAACAATTAACAATAACAAATAAATATTTTAATAATAGGCTATTTTAAAACACATTACGGTTGCATTGTAATATTTTATAACAGTTAAGCACATCTTTTTATGTACATGTTATGCACATAATAATTGTGTGGCCCAGTAGTGCACAACATAATGAAATTTCCACAACACAACTCATAGGACTATTTTTGTTTTTACGACTGCTTTCCGTTGTGTTGTGACTTGTCTACATTGTGTTGGGCTAATTTTGTTGTGTTACAACATGTTTCTGTAGTGTTGCAGCTTGTTTCCTTTGTGTGGTGCTTATTCAGCTGTTTTGCAAATGTTGTGTTATGCCATTTTTTGTGTGTTGCATCTTGTTTCCATTGTCTTGTGACTTGCTTTCATTGTGTTGTGCTAATTTTGTTGTGTTGCAGCTTGTTTCCATTGTTGCGACTTGTTTCCATTGTATTGCAACTTGTTTCTGTTGTGTTGTGCTAATTTTGTTGTGTTGCAGCTTGTTTCTGTTGTTGCGACTTCTTTCTGTTGTGTTGTGCTAATTTTTTTTGTGCTGTGACTTGTTTCCGTTGTGTTGTGCTAATTTTGTTCTGTTGTGACTTGCTTCCATTGTCTTGCAGCTTGTTTCTAGTGTGATACGGCTTGTTTCCATTTTGTTGCAGCTTGTCTCCGTTGTTGCAACTTGCTTCCATTGTGTTGCAGCTTGTTTCCATTGTGTTGTGACTTGTTTCTGCTGTGTTGCGACTTGTTTTCACTGTATTGTGCTACAGTAATTTTGTTGTTTTGTGACTTGTTTCCTTTGTGTTGCGACTTGTTTCCATTGTGTTGTGACTTGCTTCCATTGTGTTGTGCTAATTTTGTTGTGTTGCAGCTTGTTTCCGTTGTATTGTGACTTGTTTCTGCTGTGTTGCGACTTGTTTTCACTGTTTTGTGCTAATTTTGTTGTATTGTGACTTGTTTCCTTTGTATTGTGACTTGTTTCCTTTGTGTTGCGACTTCCTTCCCTTGTGTTGTGCTAATTTTGTTGCAACTTGTTTCCATCAGAGTATGTGAGCGGAGTGGAGCTACAACAATTTCCCCTCCGCGCTCCAAGCGCTCAATAATCACACTGCTGCAGCTCCGCTCTGAGTTCACCATTTCCCACTCCTCGCTCCACTGGTCAGAAACACAGCTCCGCCTTCGCTCTGTGGCTACATTTATTTCACTAAGCTTGAAAAATCAAAGTTCTGTTCAGAAATTATATTAAACATAAAATAAATGCATAATACTAGAAGAATAGATTTAACATGGTTTATTGGATCACTACAATTAGCCCAAGTCCATATTAAATTACTACTTAACTTGTTTAGCTTACTTGATTCCTGAATATTTGTGCCCGATATGTACAATATGTGTGAGCTTGTGTGCTCTGTCCGTGTGCAGCAATGTAGCAACACATTAGTTTAGAACGGAAATTAACAAGCAGTACAATTTACAACATGCTTTATCCTCCCACGCTTGTCCATTGCCATTTTAACATTCACATGTGATCCACATATCTATCAAGCTAACTAATTATGTTTAATGCATGAGTTGACATACAGTATTTTGTGCTCGTGACGGAGTGGTAACGGAGTGGTAGCGGAGCGTTCTCGGAGCGAGTGAAAACCTCAACGCACCGACTTTCAAAAAATCCACTCCTAGCTCCAGGCAAAATCACACCGGTCCACTCCTCGCTCAGCTCCCACTCCAATCCACTCACATACTCTGGTTTCCATTGTGTTGCGACTTGTTTCCGTTGTGTTGTGCTAATTTTGTTGTGTTGTGTCTTGTTTTCTTTGTGTTGTGACTTGCTTCCATTGTGTTGCAGCTTGTTTCTATTGTGGCTTGTTTCCATCGTGTTGTGCTAATTTTTGTTGCATTGCAGCTTGTTACCATTGTTTTGCAGCTTGTTTCTGTTGTGTTGCAGCTTGTTAACATTGTGTTGCAGCTTGTTTCCATTGTGCTGCGACTTGCTTCCATTGTGTTGTGCTGATTTTGTTTTGTTGCAGCTTGTTTCCATTGTGTTGCAGCTTGTTTCTGTTGTGCTGTGACTTGCTTCCGTTGTGTTGTGCTAATTTTGTTGTGTTGCAGCTTGTTTCTTCGGTGTTGTGCTAATTTAGTTTTTTTTGTGACTTGTTTCCATTGTGTTGTGACTTGTTTTCACTGTGTTGTGCTAATTTTGTTGTTTTGTGACTTGTTTCCTTTGTGTTGCAAATTGTTTCCATTGTGTCACAACTTGCTTCCGTTGTGTTGTGCCAATTTTGTTGTGTCACAGCTTGTTTCCATTGTGTTGTGACTTGTTTCCATTGTGTTATGCTAATTTTGTTGTGTTGCAGCTTCTTTCCATTGTGTTGCAGCTTGTTTCCATTGTGTTTCGACTTGTTTCTGCTGTGTTGTGACTTGTTTCCGCTGTTGCGACTTGTTTCCACTGTGTTGTGATAATTTCGTTGTGTTGTGACTGGTTTCCTTTGTGTTTCGACTTGTTTCAGTTGTGTTGTGACTTGTTTCCTTTGTGTTTCGACTTGTTTCCATTGTGTTGAAGCTTGTTTCTGTTGTGTTGTGCTAATTTTGTTGTGTTGTGGCTTGTTTCCATTGTGTTGTAACTTGTTTCTGTTGTGTTGTGCTAATTTTGTTGTGTTGCAGCTTGTTACCATTGTGTTGCAGCTTCTTTCTGTTGTGTTGTGCTAATTTTGTTGTGTTGTGGCTTGTTTCCATTGTGTTGCAGCTTGTTTCCATTGTGTTGTGCTAATTTTGTTGTGTTGCAGCTTGTTTCCATTGTGTTGCGACTTGCTTCCGTTGTGTTGTGCTAATTTTGTTGTGTTGCAGCTTGTTACCATTGTGTTGCAGCCTGTTTCCATTGTGTTGCGACTTGTTTCTTCTGTGTTGTGCTAATTTAGTTTTTTTTTTGTGACTTGTTTCCATTGTGTTGTGAGTTGTTTTCACTGTGTTGTGCTAATTTTGTTGTTTTGTGACTTGTTTTCATTTGTGTTGCGAATTGTTTCCATTGTGTCGCGACTTGCTTCCGTTGTGTTGTGCCAATTTTGTTGTGTCACAGCTTGTTTCCATTGTGTTGTGACTTGTTTCCGCTGTGTTATGCTAATTTTGTTGTGCTGCAGCTTCTTTCCATTGTGTTGCAGCTTGTTTCCATTGTGTTGCGACTTGTTTCTGCTGTGTTGTGACTTGTTTCCGCTGTGTTTTGACTTGTTTCCACTGTGTTGTGCTAATTTCGTTGTGTTGTGACTTGTTTCCATTGTGTTTTGACTTGTTTCCATTGTGTTGAAGCGTTTTTCTGTTGTGTTGTGCTAATTTTGTTGTGTTGTGGCTTGTTTCCATTGTGTTGTGACTTGTTTCTGTTGTGTTGTGCTTATTTTGTTGTGTTGCAGCTTGTTACCATTGTGTTGCAACTTGTTTTCACTGTGTTGTGCTAATTTTGTTGTTTTTTGAATTGTTTCCTTTCTGTTGCGAATTGTTTCCATTGTGTTGCGACTTGCTTCCATTGTGTTGTGCCAATTTTGTTGTGTCATAGTTTGTTTCCATTGTGACTTGTTTCCATTGTGTTATGCTAATTTTGTTGTGTTGCAGCTTCTTTCCATTGTGTTGCGACTTGTTTCTGCTGTGTTGTAACTTGTTTCCGCTGTGTTGCGACTTGTTTCCACTGTGTTGTGCTAATTCCGTTGTGTTGTGACTTGTTTCCTTTGTGTTTCGACTTGTTTCCATTGTGTTGAAGCTTGTTTCCGTTGTGTTGTGCTTATTTTTTTGTGTTGCAGCTTGTTTCCATTGTGTTGCGACTTGTTTCCTTTGTGTTGTGCTAATTTTGTTGTGTTGCAGCTTGTTACCATTGTGTTGCAGCTTCTTTCTGTTGTGTTGCGGCTTGTTTCCATTGTGCTGCATCTTGTTTCTGTTGGGTTGTGCTAATTTTGTTGTGTTGCAGATTGTTACCATTTGTTGCAGCTTGTTTCCGTGGTGTTTTGCTAATTTTGTTGTGTTGTGACGTTTCCTTTGTGTTGCGACTTGTTTCCATTGTGTTGCGACTTGCTTCCATTGTGTTGAATGATGAGACTAATGAGAACATTCTTTGTTCCATCGGTTACGAAACACATGTGTCAAACATGCCAATCCAGCCCCGACCCAATCCAGTCTCTCTGCGGCGAGAGTCCCCTCGTAGGGACTGGGGAGCGGCTCACCGATCTCAGCAGCCCAGCAAGAGGCCGGATCTGAGGATGGTTATTTTGTCCAAAAAAAGTCCTGAGGGTCAAGCGCCCTGGACCGTGTGGGTGTGCCCCCCTGGGGAGGGGAGCGAAAAGTTCCAACAGAAAGTAGATGCTCCTTCCTGGCACCTTCAGGGGGCCGTTGTACAATCTCCGCCGCCACTGGTGTTTTGGGGAGCAGCAGCCTCCAGCGAAATGTTACATGCTGGGTTGCCTCCTGCCACGTTTCAGGACAGCCCCCAACCAAACGAAGTGTCAAAATTAGTGTCCCTTTTGGAGAAGCTGGCAGCGTGGAAGCTACTGCCAAATATCTCCCCATGGGTAGACAGGACTGTAGCGAAAGGCTACAGGATTCAGTTTGAATATCGTTCTCTGTGTTTCAACGGCGTGGTCTCCACTTCCGCGAAACCAGAACGAGCTTATTTGTTGACACAGGAATTGCAAACGCTGCTAGACAAAGGGCCATAGATCGTTTTTCCCTGCCAGACAGACAGTCAGGCTATTACAGCCGGTATTTTCTTGTTTCCAAGAAAGACGGGAGTTACATCCGATTTTAGGTCTTTGAGGGTTGAACCGCTACCTCAGAACATACAAGTCCAAGATGCTGACAATCAAAATGATTGTGTCTCAGATCCAGTCAGGCGATTGGTTCGTGACTATCAATCTCAAGGACGCATATTTTCACATCGAGATCTTGCCAGAACACACGAAGTTCTTGAGGTTCGCTTTCGGGGGCGAAGCTTACCAGTATCGGGTTCTTCCATTCGGCCTAGCCTTGTCACCCCGCACGTACACAAAATGCATGGATGCAGCTCTGGCTCCTCTGCGACTCCAGGGCATCCGCATTTTGAACTACATAGACGACTGGCTGATTCTGGCTCAGTCTCAGGAGCTAGCACTTCGACATTAGGATGTCGTTCTAGCTCATCTCGAATCTCTGGGGTGGAGACTCAATGCCAAGAAAAGCGTTCTCTCTCCTGCTCAGAGGACAACTTATTTGGGGGTGGTATGGGATTCGGTCACGATGCGGGCACAGCTTTCTCCTGCATGCATCAAATCCATTCTAAACACCCTAAAAAAATCAAGCTAGGCCAGGAAGTCACTTTTCATCACTTTCAAAGAGTTCTAGGTCTCATGGCAGCTGCTTCCACTGTGATACCTTTGGGTCTCCTGCACATGAGATAATTTCAGTTGTGGCTCAGAGCCAGGAGATTTCATCCAAGGGCCAATCCCCAGAGGCAAATAAAGGTTACACGCCAGGGGCTTCGTACCCTATCTATGTGGTTCAGACCCCTGTTTCTGACTTTGGGTCCCACTCTAGGTCCGTGTTGTCATCGCAAGATGCTAACGACAGATGCTTCCCTCACGGGCTGGGGAGCGGTCTTAGATGGCCATCCAGCCCAAGGGATCCGGAGAGGTCATCTTCTCGAATAGCACATCAATTGCCTCAAAATGAAGGCTGTATTTCTTGCCCTGAAATACTTCCTCCAGCAGTTGAGAGGCTACCATGTCCTAGTGCGGGTGGACAATACATTGGTAGTCTCTTACATAAATCGCCAGGGCAGACTGTGGTCACGCCGCTTGAACGAGTTAGCGCAGCAGGTTCTGCTTTGGGCACAGGACAAGTTCCTGTCCCTCAGGGTGATTTACATTCCTGGGCATATGAATGTGGGAGCAGATTTGCTGTCCAGACAAGCTGTGACACACAGGGAATTCCCCCCCGAAGTAGTCAGTCAAATCTGGGAAAGATTTTACGAAGCAGAGGTGGACCTCTTTGTTTCACAGGAGACGGCACAATGGCCCCTCTACTTCTCTCTGACTCATCCAGCTCCCCTGGGTCTGGACACGATGGCCCATGCATGGCCCAGACTGCATCTTTACACATTTCCCCTGATCACTCTGCTCCCGGGAGTCCTGGCCAAGGTCTGTCAACAGGGGTCTCGCCTCTTACCGATAGCGCCCCATTGGCCGACCAGAGTATGGTTCTCAGATCTAAAATCCCTCCTTGATGGCTCGCCGGGGGCGATTCCGATCAGGAGAGATCTCCTACGGCCTCTGGAGACGTGAAGGTGTTCTGGACGGCCTGTGGAGACGTGAAGTACCTCGACCTCGGGAACCATCTCGGGCACCGCAACGGACAGCGCCTCGGGCACCGCATCGGGAATGGCCTCGGACCCTGCCTCGGGCACCGCATCGGGAACGGCCTCCGCATCGGGCACCGCCTCGGCCATTGCATCGGGCACCGCCTCGACCTCGGGCACCGCCTCAGTCTCGGGCATTACATCAGGAACCGTCTCTGGCACCGTCTCTGGCACCGCATCGGGCACCGCCTCGGCATCGGGCACTGTCTCGGCATCGGGCACCGTCTCGGCATCGGGCACCGCCTCGGCCTCGGGCATTGCATCGGGAACCACCTCGGCCACCGCATCAGGCACCGCCTCGGCATCGGGCACCGCCTTGGCATCGGGCACCGCCTCGGCATCAGGCACCGCCTCGGGCACCGCCTCGGCATCGGGCACCGCCTCGGCATCGGACATTGCATCGGGAACCGCCTCGGCATCGGGCACAGCCTCGGCATCGGGCACAGCCTCGGGCACCGCCTCGGCCTCCGGAACCATCTCGTGCACCGCCTCGGACACCGCCTCGGCCTCCGGCACCATCTCGGGCACCGCCTCGGCCTCCGGAACAGCATCGGGCCCCGCCTCGGCCTCCGGAACAGCATCGGGCCCCGCCTCGGCCTCCGGAACAGCATCGGGCCCCGCCTCGGTCTCCGGAACAACATCGGCCACCGCCTCGGCCTCCGGAACCATCTCGGGCACCGCATCGGCCTCCGGAACAGCATCGGTCACCGCCCCGACCTCCAGAACTGCATCGGGCACCGCCTCGACCTCCAGAACAGCATCGGTCACCGCCTCGGGAACGGCCTCAGGAACGGCCTCAGGAACGGCATTGGACAAGGACACCGCCTCGGGAACGGCCTCGGGATCGGGTACCGCCTCGGGAACGGCCTCGGCATCGGGCACCGCCTCGGGAACGGCCTCGGACAAGGACACCGCCTCGGGAACGGCCTCGGGATCGGGTACCGCCTCGAGAACGGCCTCGGCATCGGGCACCGCCTCGGGAACGGCCTCGGCATCGGGCACCGCCTCGGGAACGGCCTCGGCATCGGGCACCGCCTCGGGAACGGCCTCGGGAATGGCCTTGGACAAGGCCACCGCCTCGGGAACGACCTCGGCCTGCGCATCGGGCACCGCCTCGGCCTCCGCATCGGGCACCGCCTATGCCTCCGCATCGGGCACCGCCTCGGCCTCCGCATCGGGCACCGCCTCGGGCACCGCATCGGTCTCTGGAACCAACTCGGGCACCGCATCGGACACCGCATCGGTCTCTGGAACAACATCGGGCAACGCCTCGGCCTCCGCAACCATCTCGGGCACCGCCTCGGCCTCCGGCACAGCATCGGGCACCGCTTCGGCATCAGGCACCGCCTCGGGAACCTCGGGCACGTCCACCTGGACGACAGCGGCCCGCTCTGGAACGTCCTCCTGGACGGCAGCGGCCTGCTCTGGAACGTCCTCCTGGACGGCACCGGCCCGCTCTGGAACGTCCTCCTGGACGGCAGCGGCCCGCTCTGGAACGTCCTCCTGGACGGCAGCGGCCCGCTCGGGAACGTCCTCCTGGACGGCAGCGGCCCGCTCGGGAACGTCCTCCTGGACGGCAGCGGCCTGCTCGGGAACGTCCTCCTGGACGGCAGCGGCCTGCTCGGGAACGTCCTCCGGGCTTTGAGGAACGGCTGACGCCTGTCTCCTCCTCCTGCGGCCTCTATGATGGCGTGCCGGTGGCTCCTTGACGGAAGACTCAGGCGTTGAGTCAACCATCTTGTCTGCCAACACAGGTGTAGATTCGACCATCTTGTGCAGTGGTGCTGGGCTGGCGGTCATCTCATGCTGTGGTGCTGGGCTGGTGGCCATCTTATGCTGTGGCGCTGGGCTGGCGGCCATCTTGTGCTGTGGTGCTGAACTGGTGGCCATCTTGGGCATTGGCGCTGGCTCAGCGGCCGTGATGTGAACCCTCCTGGGAAACTCTGGGATCTGGCACATCCTGGAAAAGTAACTTACTACTGTCTCCGCGGCCATCTTGGGCTGTGGCGCTGGGCTGGCGGCCATCTTGTGCTGTGGCGCTGGGCTGGCGGCCATCTTGTGCTGTGGCGCTGGGCTGGCGGCCGTCTTGTGCTGTGGCGCTGGGCTGGCGGCCGTCTTGTGCTGTGGCGCTGGGCTGGCGGCCGTCTTGTGCTGTGGCGCTGGGCTGGCGGCCATCTTGTGCTGTGGCGCAGGGCTGGCGGCCCTCTTGTGCTGTGGCGCCGGGCTGGCGGCCATCTTGTGCTGTGGCGCTGGCTCAGCCGATGTATCCCACCGATCAATATGGTGCAGGTAATTAGTAAAACCCCAAAAGTCCAGGATCTCCAGCCCCATCATCTCCCATTGAGGCAAAGGATCATCTAGGCAATTGTTGAATAAGTCTTTCAGTGCTGCATCATTATAACCTAGCCCGACTGCCATGGTCCAAAACACTTGCGCCAGGCCACCCACCTCACTCCCCCTTTGACGAAGGGTGGTTAAGTTCCGGAATCTCCCCCTCCGTTCCTCCATGGTGGCTGGGGAACAGATTCGAAATCCCACACCGCTGGATCTAGGCATGACGGAGTCCTTCTGTCACGAAACGCACACAGACAGGTAGATCCAAATGCAGTATGTTTTATTAGGGCAATCCAAAATCATAAACAGTCCAGGCAGGGGTCAAAACCAAAACATAAACAGTCCAAAACATGAAACACGAACATCCACCAGGGAACCAGGAAAACGCAGGGTGACATTCAACAAGGACTCCGTAACAATGACAGAAACAACAAGGGTATTTATAGACAGGTGCAAACAAGGTAAGTGGTGACAGCTGAACACAAATGAACAG
Organism: Cyprinus carpio; assembly: GCF_018340385.1. Taxonomy (NCBI): domain Eukaryota; kingdom Metazoa; phylum Chordata; class Actinopteri; order Cypriniformes; family Cyprinidae; genus Cyprinus; species Cyprinus carpio. The sequence continues at coordinate 6,186,686 of NC_056611.1, forward strand.
TGATGAACAGATAAGGCTAGTGGGAAATGTAGTTCAGAAGGGGGTGACAATCAGGGGAAGTGAGACCTCTAGTGGCCACCCAGGGAGACACAGAACAGACACTGTGACAGTGGCGTAACTCGGAGCAGCTTTTTATTTGCCATGGGGGCCGCAACCGGAGGGCCGCTGCCACTAGGCAAACAATTTCACATTGGGTGAGGGATGCTATTGCCCTAGCCTATGAGCCACGTGGTCAAACGTCGCCTCTAGGAGTAAGGGCCCATTCAACCAGGGGGGTTGCATCTTCAATTGCTTTAGCAAGAGGTGCCCCCCTGCAGCAAGTGTGTGATGCAGCAGTTTGGTCCTCTCCGCACACATTTGTCAGATTCTATAGTTTGGATGTCCATGCTACTCCGAGCTCGCATGTCCTCGAGTCGACATCCCAGAGTCATGTCTGAGACCTCTTAGATGTTTGTGCGCACACACTACACAACCTTGAGGGTCCAGACACATTTCCAGTGCGACGGCATTGGTATTCTCGTTCCCATTAGCACTATTGAGTGCAGCATCGAGAGTAGCTTTTGAAAGGGAACGTCTCGGGTTACTTGACTGTAACCCTGTTCCCTGAAAAAGCGGGAACGAGATGCTGCGCCTCAATGCCGCACTGTCGACGTGCCTGGACGTCTCTTCAGACAAAGGGGTAACCTGAGGATGTGTCCGTTTCACGTCTAATTATAACCTGCAGGTGCAAGTAATCAATGACGTAACTCACCGAGGTTATTTAACCCTCTGAGGTCTAGGGGGTTTTGGAGGCCTGGAGAGGTTTTGACATCCCCTGACTTTTGTGCTTTTTTGAGTTGCTTATAAATAGATACATGGCTAAAGTCTAATAACACTGTAATCAGTACAAACTGGGCTACAATAATATGTAAATAGCATGTATGTACATGATTGTGTTTTTTTTAGAAAACAACGTTTATGCGTCGTTAGTAAAAAACTACAATTTTGAAGTCACTGAAATAAAGTCATAAAACACCTAGAGAACATTTGTTCACAAGACTGTCAAACCTGGAGCTTGTAGCCTAGAATTTTTGCTTCAAAATGATGTGAAAATCATCTTGTTTACTCACTCAGGTGAGTGACTGAGAGGGAAGAGTTACAAGAAAGAATGTGAGGACAAAATAAATGTGTATATTTTTATGTTTGTAGTTTATTTAGAATATATTTAATTATCCCCCAAAATAACTTGAGATACACTTGCGAGTGCAGTTAAACAGTTTATTAGGAACAATCAAAGCTGACTTTCAAAGCTTAATTTTTAGCATCATTACTCCAGTCACACAATCTTTCAGAAATCATTCTAATATTCTGATTTGCTACTCAAAAAAAACCTTGGGAGAAACCAGGCTCAGTTGGGGGGCCAGTTCTCCTCTGACCAGACGAAACCAGAAGTTCAATTCCAGGCAGCAGCAAAGTCAGATTGTGCAGAAGAATCATCTGTTTCCTGTGGTCTTGTCCCGGTGGTCGTCTGAGACAAGGTCTTTACAGGGGATCTGTATCTGGGGCTCTAGTCCTGGTCTCTGCTCTCTTTCAGGGCTGTAGAGGTCCTTTCTAGGTGCTGATCCACCATCTGGGGCTGGATACATACTGGATCCGGGTGACTGCAGTGACCCTCTGACTTGGATACAGACTGGATCTGGTGGCTACGGTGACCTCGGAATAAGAGAGAAACAGACTAATATGTGCGTAGATGCCATTCTTCTAACGATGTAGCAAGTAAATCGGGTGTTATGGGAAGTGTTCCCGGTTCCGGTTTACCTAATTAATGCAGCCTAAAAATACTTTAACGGATTTGGATATTAGAAGTGTATTAGTATGTTATGTGTAAGCCAGGTTAAAGAGATGGGTCTTTAATCTATATTTAAACTGCAAGAGTGTGTCTGCCTCCCGAACAATGTTAGGTAGGTTATTCCAGAGCTTGGGCACTAAATAGGAGAAGGATCTGCCGCCCGCAGTTGACTTTGATATTCTAGGTATTATCAAATTGCAAGAGTTTTGAGAACGGAGCGGACGTGGAGGACTATAACGTAACAAGAGCTCGTTCAAATACTGAGATGCTAAACCATTCAGGGCTTTATAAGTAATAAGCAAGATTTGTAAAATCTATACGATGTTTGATAGGGAGCCAGTGCAGTGTTGACAGGACCGGGCTAATATGATCATACTTCCTGGTTCTAGTAAGAACTGTAGCTGCTGCATTTTGGACTAACTGGAGTTTGTTTACTAAGCGTGCAGAACAACCACCCAATAGAGAATTACAATAGTCTAACCTTGATTAACATTTCTGCATTTGACATTGAGAGCATAGGCCGTAATTTAGATATATTTTTGAGATGGAAAAATGCAGTTTTACAAATGCTAGAAACGTGGCTTTCTAAGGAAAGGTTGCTATCAAATAGCACACCTAGGTTCCTAACTGATGACGAAGAATTGACAGAGCAGCCATCAAGGCTTAGACAGCGTTCTAGGTCATTACATGCAGAGCTTTTAGGCCCTATAATTAACACCTCTGTTTTTTCAGAATTTAGCAGTAAGAACTTGTCATCCAGTTTTTTATATCGATTATGCATTCCGTTAGTTTTTCAAATTGGTATGTTTCGCGGGGCCACGAAGAAATATAGAGCTGACAGTGAAGTCATCAGCATAACAGTGAAAGCTAACACCGTGTTTCCTGATGATATCTCCCAAGGGTAACATGTAAAGCGTGAAGAGTAACGGCCTTAGTACTGAGCCTTGCGGTACTCCATACTGCACTTGTGATCGATATGATACCTCTTCATTCACTGCTATGAATTGATGGCGGTCATATAAGTACGATTTAACCCTCTGGAGTCGGTTAACGCGTATACGCGTTTTGGGGTATTTTCTCCTGATAACCCCGAAAAGAACTTAAATGACACTTTCAGTTTTGATCGTACAGATAAGAGCAATACATCAATCGAATCTGTAAAGGGTCTACTTTTTTTGTATACAGACATAATAACAACAAAACTTTGTGCACTTATAAAATAAAGATAACAAACCAGGAGTGCTGTCTGCAGCCTTTGTCTGCGCTGATCTTCAGTTACAAACGCGTCATTAAAATGAACTGTAACTCAGTGAATACCTCAACACAGAGACATGAGAGAGATATCTATAGAAAGCTTGACATGTCTACTTTTAAACTAAACAAGTGCTGCCGAAAACAAATATACAGTGATAAAGTAATCCATATGAAAACAATGCGATGTCCGTTTTTTACGTCTCCCTTCATTATCTTCTAATGCGACCACGCCCCCGCGCTGAACGCGCCTTTCAGATTCAAATGTTTCACTGAAGCGCGCGGCTTTTGAATACGCCCACACAGCAGAAGACAACGCAGCGAGTCTGTTCTTCAAGTTTTTTTTATTTTACTGTTTGCTTCGCGATGAGAGGAATAAGACATAATTCACCCCAAAAAGATGTGTTTAACTGCACTCACAAGTGAATATTAAATTATGTTGTGGGATAATTAAATATATTCTAAATAAACTACAAACATAAAATTATATACATTTATTTTGTCCTCACATTCTTTCTTGTGACTCACCCCTCTCAGTGACACAGCTGACTGAATGGCTCATTATGCAGCTCATTATGCAGGCCTTTGTCTTCTCAGGTGTGAATTCATGATAGTTGACGCCTACCTCGCATATGACTTTTACCTACAAAAAGTGTCTTAGAAAATTTTAAATCAATATATTGTTTTCTGTAAGTGAGTAAACAAGATGATTTTTCACAATCATTTAGAAAAAAAAAAATCTAGGCTACAAGCTCCAGTTCTCAAAAGTCCTGGGAAACCAATTTTCTGTATGTGTTTTATTGCCTTATTCAAGTGATTTAACATTTTTAGTTTTTCACTAACCACGCATAACATTTTTTTTTCTCAAAAAACAAATCATGTACATACATGCTGCTCACATATTATTATAGCCCAGTTTGTGCTGATTACAGTGAGATTAGACTTTAGCCATTTAGATATTTATAAGAAACTGAAAAAAGCACAAATGTCAGGGCATGACAAAACTTCTCCAGGCCCCAAAAATACCCTTAGACTCCAGAGGGCTAAACCATACTAATGCACTTCCATTAATGCCAACAAAGTGTTCTAGTCTATGCAAAAGAATAGTGTGGTCAATAGTGTCGAACGCAGCACTAAGATCCAATAGCACTAATAGAGAGATACAACCACGATCAGATGATAAGAGCAGGTCATTAGAATAGAATAGAAAAGTAGTTAGAAAATAGAAAGCAGTTATCTTAAATAGTAAAAATATTTCACAATATTATTGCTTTAGCAAATGCAACTTTCTGTATTTTGGATCAAATAAATGCAGTCTCATGTGTCATGTTGAAATACATAAATGAACACCACATACCTGGCATTTCCAAAATGTATATTGTTTATGTGCTCTGAAGGACTTACTTTTTTGAAGAGATGTTGAAGAGATGGGAGTGTGTGCCTCACTTGGTCTTAGCTGTGTTCCAGGTTCCTGAGTGGGCTGCTTATTTGCATTGGCTCGCTTTGCAACAGGTTATTATTTATCTGAAAAAAAAAGAAAGCATGCTGTTTACGCAAATAAACTGCATTATTAACATTATTGTGATGGTCACTGATACTATTAGTAATTTATAGGAAAAAAATAACACAATTACCACATAGCACATTTATTGTCAGTGATATTTACAGCTTACTTGATACACTTTTTTTTGTTACCTCAGACGATTGCAAACACCAATGATGGGGTATAACACATTAAAAATATTTACACAAGAGCAGATATTGATTAACAGAAGCTTAGTTATATTCTTGAAAACACAAGCATGCTTTGTATGAAGGCCTACACAATATATATAGTTATAAACATATGTGGCTATATTCGTGAACAAAGAATAGCCTATCACAGTTTAATCATTCTTACTGACATTAAGCTAGCAACATTATAACTCATATTACTTTTATATCGTATTGCTGTCTATGTTATAGAACATTATAAAAAAAAAAAAAAACATCCTGGCATCATGAAACATTGAGATGATGTAAATGAAACTTAATAATGTTTCATCTGATTATACATTAAGTCAGAAATTATAGTCTGGAAAAAGTCTAACTAGTAAAATGTGTACAAGTTATATGAAAACTAATACAAGTAGATTAATAATAAAAAAGACTCACTCATGTTTATCACTGCTGGGTCAAGCCGGTTCATTCTTCTTTCTGAGGTAATCCACATCTTATTCCTCTCAGCGGTCTTATTGAGGTGAATTATGTCTTATTCCTCTCAGCGCGAAGCGAACAATAACATTTAAAAAACGTGAACTATAGTCTCGCTGCTTTGTTTGCTCTGATGAGGGCAGTTACCCTCGCGAGCCTCAAGATTATAATCTCAATAGCGCGCTTGGCGCGTTGGTGTGGTCGCATTAGATATAATGAAGGGAGACGTGAAAGACGGACATCGCGTTGTTTTCATATGGATTACTTTATCACAGAATATTTGTTTTTGGTAGCACTTGCTTAGTTTAAAAGTAGACATGTCAAGCTTTCTATAGATCTCTCATGACTCTGTGTTGAGTATTCTCTGAGTTACAGTTGATTTTAATGACGCGTTTCTAAATTAAGATCACCACAGACCAAGGCTGCAGACAGCGCACTCTGTTTGTTTTCTTTATAAATGCACAAAGTTTTGTTGTTATCATGTGTGTAAACAAATAAAAGTAGACCCTTTACAGATTTGATTGATGTATTGCTCTTATCAGTACGATCAAAACTGAAAGTGTAATTCAAGTTCTTTTCGGTCTTATCAGGAGAATTTGCCTCAAAACGCATATCCGCATTAGCCGACTTCAGAGTGTTAAGCCAGTTCTTGGTGTGTTTGACACACGTGCTTCACAACCGGTCGAACAAAGAATGTTCTCTCGAGATGCTATTGAGCACAGCATCTCGTTCCCGCTTTTTCAGGGAACAGGGTTTCCATTGTTGAAACTTGTTTCTGTTGTGTTGTGCTAATTTTCTTGCACTGTGACTTGTTTCCTTTTTGTTGTGCTAATTTTGTTGTGTTGTGGCTTGTTTCCATTGTGTTGTTCTAATTTTGTTCTGTTGCACCTTGTTTCCGCTGTGTTGCGACTTTTTCTGTTGTTTTGACTTGTTTCCATTGTGTTGTGCTAATTTTGTTGTGTTGGGACTTGCTTCCATTTTGTTGCAGCTTGTTTCTGTTGTGTTGTGGCTTGTTTCCATTGTATTGCGATTTGTTTCCAATGTGTTGTGCTAATTTTGTTGTGTTGCAGCTTGTTTCCGTTGTGTTGCGACTTGTTTCTGCTTTGTTGCAACTTGTTTTCACTGTGTTGCGACTTGTTTTCACTGTGTTGTGCTAATTTTGTGACTTGTTTCCTTTGTGTTGTGACTTGTTTCCGTTGTTTTGCGACTTGCCTCAATTGTGTTGTGCTAATTTTGTTGTGTCGCAGCTTGTTTCCATTGTGTTGTGACTTGTTTCCATTGTGTTTAGCTAACACAACGGGACAAGTGATTAGTCAGCAGAAGAGACTGACAGCTGTGTGTGAATGTTTTGCTAATACTTGTTTATAGATCTGCTGTTTGAATTATTACTTGCGGCTAAGAAGGAATATTTCATTTCCTGCATATTTCTACTTTGCATTTTCGTTGGCATTTGTATTTTTGATTGCACTTACTGATCATTTTAATAATTGCCCTCGGCTAAGAAGGAGCCAGTGTAATTTGCATTGCACGCTTCCGGCATTAAAGTGCAAACTGTAGTTTCGATTTGAGGAATTGCCCTGCTATAGGCTATTGGCTGTGATAATTAGAAGGTGGCCACAGCGACTGAGGAGTATTTTAACTACTTGGTCACTGTCATAAATTAGGACAAGCGATTAGTCAGCAGAAGAGACTGACGGCTGTGCATGAGTGTTTTGCTAATTCTTGTTTATAGATCTGCTGTTTGAATTATTACTTGCTGCTAGGAAGGAATATTTAGTTTCCTGCCTATTTCTACTTTGCATTTTCATTGCTGTTTGTATATTTGATTGCACTTACTGGTAATTTTAATAATTGCCCTTCCGGCATTCAATCTGAGGAATTGCCTGTGACGACTGGGTAAAGGAGGAGCTGGAAACAAGTGTGAGTATAGACAATTTAATGAAAACCAAAACAAAACAAACAAAAATACAAATACTGCAGGGGAGACGAAAATCCAAGATGGTGGGAGACGGTGAGTAATCCAGATGGAGATGGTGAGTGGGCAGCAGGAGAGGATGGCACAGGAACTGCGGGGAATCGAGCCGAAGGTAAGGTGGTGATGCTTGTGCAGGTGCTAAGAGTGGATGAGGTTCCAGGGGGAAGACACGGACATCCAACGCAGAACAAAACAGAAGCATAGAACAAACCAACATGAAACAACGCTCTCACAAACACAAGACGTGAGACAAGCCATATATATAGGGAGAGGGTAATGAGTGACAGCTGCTGCTGATGACAATTAACGGAGACGCCCACAAGCTAATCAGTGCAGACGCGAAACACACAGACTTCACCACAAAGTGCAAAACCCAGAGAACACGGTTTACCAACCGTGACATTGCCCTGCTATAGGCTATTGGCTGTGATAATTAGAAGGCGCCCAGAGCTGTTTTCACTTTAGTGTTTTAGACTGTGGATTTATCTGATGTCAGCATCAGCAGAAATGTTCAGCCCCCCTTGTGTGAAGACCAATAAGTGTAAAGACCTGTGACTTTACCTGCGCAACTTCACCGAGCAACAAAACTGGCAAGGCACTTAAGTATATTTTTTATCTTACCTATACTAACTCTCCTTTTCTGTCCTCTCTTTTCCACCTCTATCATATGTTTCCAGACCATTCCGGATGTCTCTTGACAGTGCTCTAATGTCACACGCAGATGACAATGCAATGTTGCTAACCTGCATCCTATCTGTACATTCTCTACTGCACCTCTTTATTTCTCTCTGGGTCTCTGGAATTGTCAGTCAGCTGTCAACAAAGCAGTCTTCATTTCTGCTTTTTCTTTAAACTACACACTCAGCATCTTGGGCTTGACTGAGACCTGGATTCATCCAGAAGACTCAGCAAACCCAGCTGCTCTCTCTAACAATTTCTCCTTCTCTCACACCCCCCTTTAGGTTGGCCGGGGTGGGGGCACTTGTATGCTCATTTCTAACAATTGGAAATACTCAACCCACTCTCCCCTATGTAATTATAACTCATTTGAATCTCATGTGATCACTGTAACACCCTTCTATAAAACTCCAGGTTGTGGTAATTTACCGCCCTCCTGGGCAAATTCTATCCACCTTCCTAGAGGAAGCTGTCCTCTGCTGTCCTCATTCTAGGAGAATGGCAGTCCACTTTTAGTCTTTGGCGACTTCAACATTCTTCTGGACAAGCCTTATGCTACAGACTTTCATTCACTCCTTGCTTCATTCAATCTCAAATGACTTACCACTACAAGCACACACAAATCAGGCAACCAACTTGACCTAATTTACATACACAGTTGTATTGCAGACAACATTCTGGTAAAATCCCTACATATCTCAGACCATTTCTTCATTACATTTAGACTACATTTTGCTACCTGTGTGCCACCAACCCCATACCGGTTACTTTTAGATGAAACCTACGCTCCCTTTCCCCCACCCATCTTTCCTCCGTGGTATCCTCCTCTCTTCCCTCACCTACCCATTTCTCATCTCTGGATGTGAATGCAGCAACTGACACTTTATGCTCTACTTTAACCCTCTGGAGTCTAAGGGTATTTTTGGGGCCTGGAGAAGTTTTGTCATGCCCTGACATTTGTGCTTTTTTCAGTTTCTTATAAATATCTAAATGGCTAAAGTCTAATCTCACTGTAATCAGCACAAACTAGGCTATAATAATATGTGAGCAGCATGTATGTACATGATTGTGTTTTTTTGAGAAAAAAAATGTTATGCATGGTTAGTGAAAAACTAAAAATGTTAAATCACTTGAATAAGACAATAAAACACATACAGAAAATTGGTTCCCAGATATTTTGAGAACTGGAGCTTGTAGCCCTAGAATTTTTTTTTTCTAAATGATGTGAAAATCATCTTGTTTACTCACTTACAGAAAACAATATATTGATTTCAATTTTCTAAGACACTTTTTGTTGGTAAAAGTCATATGCGAGTAGGCGTCAACTATCATGAATTCACACCTGAGAAGACAAAGGCCTGCATAATGAGCTGCATAATGAGCCATTCAGTCAGCTGTGTCACTGAGAGGGATGAGTTACAAGAAAGAATGTGAGGACAAAATAAATGTATATAATTTTATGTTTGTAGTTTATTTAGAATATATTTAATTATCCCACAACATTATTTAATATTCACTTGTGAGTGCAGTTAAACAGTTTATTAGGAAAAATCAAAGCTGACTTTCAAACTGAATTTTTAGCATCATTACTCCAGTCACACAATCCTTCAGAAATCCTTTTAACACTCTTATTTTCTACAAAAAAAAACATTTATTGTTATTATTATCATTATTATTATTATTATTATTATTATTATTATTAATGTTGAAAAGAGCTGAGAATATTTTTTTCAGGTTTTTTAGGGGGGATAAATTGAAAGAACAGCAATGATTGTTACATTTGTTACAGTTACATTTATTGGTACATTTATATTATTTACATCAAGCTTTTGAATGGTATAGTAGTGTATATTGTTATTGAAACTTCATAATATTTCACTTGATTATACATTTAGTCAGGAATTATAGTTTGGAAAAAGTCTTTGGAAAAAGTCTAACTAGTAAAATGTTTACACGTTATGTGAAAACTAGTACAAGTATATAAATCAATAAAAAGAGACTAACTCATGTTTATGATCTCTGCTGAATAAAGTGCTTCATTCTTTTTTTTTCTGAGGAAATCCAAATCTCAAATCCTCAGCCACATCACATCTTTTTGGGGTGAATTATGTCTTATTCCTCTCATCGCGAAGCAAACAGTAAAAATAATAAAAAACTTGAAGAACAGTCTCGCTGCGTTGTCTTCTGTTGTGTGGGCGTATTCAAAAGCCGCGCGCTTCAGTGAAAACATTTGAATCTCAAAAGCGCGCTCGGCGCGGGGGCGTGGTCGCATTAGAAGATAATGAAGTGAGACGTGAAAAACGGACATCGCGTTGTTTTTCATATGGATTACTTTATCACAGAATATTTGTTTTCAGCAGCACTTGTTTAGTTTAAAAGTAGACATGTCAGGCTTTCTATAGATATCTCTCTCATGTCTCTTCGTTGAGTATTCACTGAGTTACAGTTCATTTTAATGACGCATTTGTATCTGAAGATCAGCGCAGACAAAGGCTGCAGACAGCACTCCTTGTTTGTTATCTTTATTTTATAAGTGCACAAAGTTTTGTTGTTATTATGTCTGTATACAAAAAAAAAAGTAGACCCTTTACAGATTCGATTGATGTTTCTCACTTATCTGTACGATCAAAACTGAAAGTGTAATTTAGTTCTTTTTTTCGGGGTTATCAGGAGAAAATACCCCAAAACGCGTATACGCGTTAATCGACTCCAGAGGGTTAACCTCTTATCTAGATGGTATTTGTCCTCTCTCCTCCAGGCCAGCACGGGCTGCCCCTTCTAACCCCTGGTTATCTGATGTTCTTCATGAGAATCGGACCAAACTCAGGGCAGCAGAGAGAAAATGGTGCAAATCAAAAGATCCGTCAGACCTTAGTATGTATCAGACTATCAGGGGAAGTCATGGCCTAATGGTTAGAGAGTTTGACTCCTAACCCTAGGGTTGTGGGATCAATTCTGGGGCCGGCAATACCACGACTGAGGTGCCTTTGAGCAAGGCACCAAATCCCCCACTGCGCCCCAGGCCCCTAAATGGCTGCCGGGTGTGCTCCAGGTGTGTGTTCACGGTGTTTGTTCACTGCTGTGTGTGTGCACTTTGGATGGGTTAAATGCAGAGCATGGATTCTGAGTATGGGTCACCATACTTGGCTGTATGTCACGTCACTTTCACTTTCACCCCTGTCCCCCTCCACCACCTCCCACCACTTTGATAACAGCGGATGATTTTGCCACATTCTTCACAGAAGACAAAACCAGAACAATCAGTAGTCAATTCTTAGCCAAACACACACAGGACCTCAAACCAACCACACCCACCGCTAAAACTCCCATCTTCTCCTTTTGTCCCCTCACTGAGGCAGAAGTATCAAAATCTCCTCTCCAGCCACCCTACAACATGCCTTCTAGACCCAATCCATTCACACCTCCAAGCAATCTCTCCTACACTCTTAGAAGCACTCACACACATTATCAACACATCTCTCCTCACAGGTATCTTCCCCACTGCATTAAAGCAGACTCCAGTAACCCCACTGCTCAAAAAACCTACATTAAACACTTCACTTACAAATAGCTACAGACCTGTCTCTCTCCTTCCTTTCATAGAAAAAACCCTCAAAAGAGTTGTTTTCAACCAGTTATCATTGTTTCTCTCACAGAACAACAAACTGGATGTTAACCAGTCAGGTTTCAGGAGTGGCCATTCAACTGAGACTGCACTACTGTCAGTCACGGAAGCCCTGCAGATTACAAAAGCTGATCCAAATCATCAGTTCTTATTCTGCTAGGTCTATCTGCTGCTTTTGACACTGTTAATCATCAGATCCCCTCTCATCACTGGGCATTACAGGGATTCCACTTCACTGGTTTGAATCATATCTTACTGGTAGGCCTTTCAGGGTGGCATGGGGAGGGGAGGTATCCAAAGCACATCAACTTGTCACTGGGGTTCCTCAGGGATCAGTTCTTGCACCCTTCCTCTTCTCCACATACACAACATCACTGGGTCCCATCATACAGGCACATGGCTTCTCCTACCATTGCTATGCTGATGACACACAGCTCTATCTTTCATTTCAACCAGATGACCCAATGGTAGCTGCACGGATCTCAGGCTGCCTGGTGGACATCTCGGCATGGATGAAAGAATATCACTGTGTTGTGCTAATTTTGTGACTTGTGTCCTTTGTGTTGCGACTTGCTTGCATTGTTTTGCAGCTTGTCTCTGTTGTGTTGCGACTTGTTTCCATTGTGTTGCAGCTTGTTTCTGTTGTGCTGCAGCTTGTTTCCATTTTGTTGTGATTTGTTTTCATTGTGTTGTGCTAATTCTGTTGTGTTGCAGCTTGTTTCCATTGTGTTGCGACTTGTTTCCATTGTGTTGTGCTAATTTTGTTGTGTTGCAGCTTGTTACCATTGTGTTGCAGCTTATTTTTGTTGTGTTGCGACTTGTTTCCATTGTGTTACGACATGTTTCTGTTGTGTTGTGCTCATTTTTTTGTGTTTTTTTGTGTTGTGAGTTGTTTCCGTTGTGTTGTGCTAGTTGTTTTGTGTTGTGACTTGTTTCCTTCGTATTGCGATTTGTTTTGTTTAAGTTGTGCTAATTTTGTTGTGTTGTGACTTGTTTCCTTGTGTTACAACATGTTTCTGTTGTTGTGCTAATTTTTTTGTGTTGTTACTTGCTTCCTTTGTGTTGTGAGTTGTTTCCGTTGTGTTGTGTTAGTTCTTTTGTGTTGTGACTTGCTTCCGTTGTGTTGTGCTAATTTTGTTGTGTTGCAGCTTGTTACCATTGTGTTGCGACTTGTTTCCTTTTGTGTTGCGACTTGTTTCCATTGTTTTGCAACTTGCTTCCATTGTGTTGTGCTAATTTTGGTGTTTTGCAGCTTGTTACCATTGTGTTGCAGCTTGTTTCCATTGTGTTGCAGCTTGTTTCCATTGTGTTGTGACTTGTTTCCATTGTGTTGTTCTAATTCTTTTGTGTTGTGACTTGTTTTCTTTGTGTGGTGACTTGTTTCCTTTGTGTTGAGACTTATTTCTGATGTGTTGTGGCTTGTTTCCGTTGTGTCACAACTTGCTTCTGTTGTGTTGTGCTAATTTTGTTGTATTGCGACTTGCTTCTGTTGTGTTGTGGCTTTTTTTCCCATTGTGTTGTGACTTTTTTCCATTGTGTTGTGCTAATTTTGTTGTGTTGTGACTTGTTTCCTTTGTGTTGCAACTTGTTTCCATTTTGTTGTTGCTGGTTTCTGTTGTGTTGCGACTTGTTTCCTTTGCATTGCGTCTTATTTCCATTTTATGTTAAAGAGATATTCCACCCCAAAATGAAAATTTGTCATTAATTACTTACCCCCATGTCGTTCCAAACCCGTAAAAGCTCTGTTCGTCTTCCGAACACAATTTAAGATATTTTCGATGAAAACAGGGAGGCTTGTGACTGTCCCATAGACTGCCAAGTAAATAACAGTGTCAAGGTCCAGAAAAGGTATGAAAGTCATCGTCAGAATACTCCATCTGCCATCAGACGTGAAGTCATGGTAACACTTTTTATAAGTGAAGAAAACAAAAATAATGACATTATTCAACAATTCCTTTGTCAACAGTCTCCTCTGTGTCTCTCCATATCACCGTATGCTGTGTATGCTCTTCTGTGTTATCCACGCCACAAGGATGCGCTGTTTTATTTCAAATCAAACCTAAATACATGTAGAAACAGCACATCCTTGTGGCGCGGATGACACAGAAGAGCATACGGTTATATGGAGAGACACAGAGGAGACTGTTGACAAAGGAATTGTTGAATAATGTCGTTATTTTTTTCACTTACAAAAAGTGTTAACGTCATTTCATATAACCCAGATTGCACGTCTGATGGCAGATGGAGTATTCTGACAACGACTTTCATACCTTTTATGGACCTTGACACTGTTATTTACTTGGCAGTCTATGGGACAGTCACAAGCCTCCAGGTTTTCATCCAAAATAACTTAAATTGTGTTCCGAAGATGAACAGAGCTTTTACTGGTTTGGAACAACATGGGGATAAGTGATTAATGACAATTTTTTTATTTTGGGGTGGAGTATCCCTTTAAATTCATTGTGTTGAAGTTTGTTTCCATTGTGTTGTGCACTACTGAGCCACCATTCATACCTGTAAAAAAAAAAAATACTAATAATTGAATTTTCCATCTGACTATTACTAGAATAAACCATAATGGCTGGATGTGTTGTAGTTAATGTGGTTTATCAAAAATAGTTTCTTCCTAGCAGATTTAGTGGGCAGACACTACATACATTCTCTGAAATAGTACTTCATTAGATATAAGATCACTGGAGTTGTTTATATGTTTGGAAATGATTATGGAATGGAAATGATGATGTAATGTTACGTGGAAAAAGCTACTGAATACATACCTGCTTGAAAACAGAGTCTGTCTTCAGGCCTAACTGGATTCACAGAGAAAGCGAGGGAGAGTGTTTGTATTCTCCGGAGCTTTTGTTTACATTGTACGTGGAACTGTTTAAGACAAAGAAAAGACTATTTACCCTCAGGAGACACACTGAAATCCCCTAAGACTCTAAGGCCTCATGTCCAAAGAGATTTACACACATTATAACTGACACATGACCATCAGTCTGTTTAAAACATATCTATATGCAAGTTACTATACACTCATAGTCAGTCACCTTTATTTGTATAGCCCTGAATACAACACAGATTGTGTCAAAGCAGCTAAACAGGAATTTGTATAATCACAGTTTTACTACAAATGCCTCGGTTAAACTATGACTAGTGCAGGAAAACCATATATATAGATTTGAAGTAAAACCATGGTTAATTTTCATAACAGAGTTGAAACCAATAACATGAAGCAAAAATTTTTGGGAAAACCAGGCTCAGTCAGGGACCAGTTCTCCTCTGCCCTAAATGAACGAATATGATGTGATAATGATTGAGGTACATTTTAGACAAAAATAAATAAATAAATAAATAAATAAAAAATTCCAAAGGTCAAAGTTTTTTTTTATTTTATTTTTATTAGTATTTTGTTTGTTATCGATTTTTTTTTTAAACAAAGCATCAAAGAAATTAGTAGAAAATGATAAAAACATAGCTCAATATTAAGGCCAATTCACACTGCCACAATAATATTCCAATAGACACAATTCTCAGGTCAGTGTGTTTTCCATATGGTTTTCTGGGCCAGTGACAGTTTTCCAACTTTCTAAATCCATCTGATCAGAAAGTTGTGTTATAATGGGCCAGTGTGAATTGCCCCAATTATAAAATCATGTCATCTTAAATCTCCAACAGGTCAACATATAAAAAAAATGCTGCGTTAAATACAACCAAGCTTTGGGTAAAATATGGACAAACCCAGCTATTGGGTTGTTTTGACCTAATGGTTGGGTTACTACCCAGAATGCTGGGTTAAACATTTAACCCAACCACTGGGTCAAAACAACCCAAAAGCACTGGGTTGTATTTAACCAAGCATTTTTTAGAGTGTACTATACATGAGCTAGTGAAAAAAGTAGCAATAAAGAGTGGTGATATTAATTATCCTAAAGAAATATAATGTATTAAATAAGTATTTTGTCTGTCAACACACTGTATGTAATCTTTAACTGAAGATTGTTTATATGTACTAGTCTTAGATCTTAGTGCAATAAGTGGCTAACACCAATATACCACATGGATGGCAGATTGTTGTTATGTTTGTGAGGAAAATCTGTGCGTTTCTGGATGTTTTCCTGGGCTGTTAGGAATCATTCCAGAGTAGTGCGCTGGCCCAGAAGAGCACAGTGGACTGCAGTTTCAGGACAGCTGCAGCCTTTGCTGAGGAAATGACTAACTGTCTTAAATTAGGGCTGTGCTTTCACGTCTGGGTCCATTTAGCTACTCCACTCAGTCTCAGTTTCTGACTTGAGTCAGCATGTGTGTGAAAATATATCATTTCTATTATGTACATGTTGGTATCTGAGAAGGAACTGTCATTTTCTTGACTAACAATAAATAAACATTTCTCAACTTGTGTCCACATCCCTTTACGAGTGACACATATGCGTTTGCTCTGGGTGTTTTTGTTTGTCTGACCCTGTGTGCATATTCACATAACTCCAGGTTTCTCTACCCTTGTTGGAGGAAGTGGGTGTCTAGTGTGCCTCTTTTGCCAGTACAGCCCATTAACTTTCAAATGAAATGAAATGAAAATTCTGTCATCATTTCGTGACCTTCAAGTTGTTCCAGTCCTGTATGAGTTTCTTTCTTCTATTAAACACAAAATAAGACATTTTGAAAATGTCAGTAACCAAACCTTTGGCAGTAGCCATTTACTATATAAAAAATAAAAATACGACGGAAGTCAATAGTTACCATCAACTGTTTGGCAGCATTCTGAGGGTGAGTAAATGTTGATAGAATCTTCATTTTTGGTTGAATTATTTACTTAATATCTGCTAACACTTTATTTTGAGATAATCTATTGATTATTTGAAAGTACAACTCTACTTATTCTACTAACCCTAACCTAACAATCTACTAAAACTCTAATGAAAGTTAGTTGACATGTAGTTGCAAAATAACTAATGGTTCTATGTCTAAAGTGGACTATCGGAAAATGTAACCTTTGTGTGTTTTATATAAATATTTTAGTTTATGTTATTTTATCATATCAATGTTTTAGATCCCTCTAATCCCAGCCAAATCCTAAATGAAACCACTCAATAATATAGGCAGGTAAATTTAGTCACAATGATTTTTGTGACATTATTATACAGATATGTTTGAGCACCTCTCTATTTCTTAATAAAATAAAAGATGTAACATAAAGAAAAACTAGCCTTATTATTTGCATTGCCTTAATGGGTAAAGGAAAATGTGCTTAATTGTCAGAAATTTTTTATAATGGAATAAATGACTGTAACATTAAATGAATGAATCCACAAATAGATCATTCTAGAACACATTCCAAGAAACCCACACATACTTGACATGTTCAAATATGGACACAAGCATACATACACTGACACAAATGTTTGTGTGGACAGTTTGGCATTACCGGACTGGGAATAGAAAGGAATGTGGTGTCCTGTGAGAGTGGGGGATTCTGAACGGCCCCAGAACGAAGGAGAAAGTGTCACAGTAGTAACAATATGCATGCAAACATATTGCATTTCAGTAAGACTAATAGAAACAGAAGAAATGTAACCTCAGTAGCTGATACTATGGGAGGCACATTCTGTAAGAAACAGCACCATTTAAAGATTTATGCACTTTGAAAATGCTTTGCAGAATGTAAGCATTTCTATTAGTATGATTTGCCCAAAATGACTAGTGGCTCTTTCCATATAAAGTGAATGAACAAGAACCTTGGCTATAAGTCTCCAAAAAGATTATTAGCATTATACCATACATTATTATAGTATCGACTCCAAAACTGCCAAAAACTTGCTAGAAGCACCACTCACCAGAAGATCGAGAAATCAAACAAACAAACCAAATAAATAAATAAATAAATAAATAAAGTCACAAAGCTTTTGAGTGATCAGGTAACGACTAAAGTTTAGCAAGCAAGCAATAATAATAATTCCTCATACTATTTTGATTTAAAATAAGTTTGGTTTGTTTGTCTCAGTGGCCACTTCCTGCAATCTGATCGATGAATTTTTTAAATAAAACATAGACGAGAAACTGAGGGCTTAAATACAAATGGAGTACAAAGAACAGAGTACAGAACGGGTGTATTCATTAATTGACAACCAAGACAACTAATTATATGAAGTCAAAACGAGCATAGGAAACAGAAAAAACAAAACCAAAACAGACTACAACCCTGACTACAGTAGTTGCATGAAAAGGGTATTTTGTGTATAACAAGAAAATGAAAGCAGATACACAGTACCAGGAAATCGTGTTGTAAATACTCATTATATTATTAGAGTAATTGTGACTAAATCTGTTCGTTAAGTTTTAAAACCATGCAGTGTGACAGAAAAAATGGGATGTTTATGTTGTTACTAATGTAATTACGAATAGTCCGGCCTTGCTGGAAGCTTGATTACTCACACCATTAAAAATGTACTAGTGCGGTTAAAGAGCACAGTCACGCACAGAACCCATGAAGAGACCTCAGCCAACTACTGTGGACTTGAGCATTAGGGCTACATTCACACGATCAGTGTTTGGGATTGATAACCACAGTTATACGTACAGGTGTGAGTCTCAAAATGTCCTGTTCACATTCACAGCAGCTTATAATAGCGGCTCAAATACTATCTGAACGAATGTGCATCAATAACTCAAGTAATATCAAAGAGATGCTGACATAAAACTGTAAACGCCTATCACATTTGAGATGACAAAAGCCAGCCGAGGCACATGTGAGAGAAGCTCTTTTGCAAGACAATGACTTTATCTAAATCTTTGAATGACACAGCTCATATCTGCTTCTCTATAAGTTATCAAAATCACATAAAAACCTGCAACAAAACACTAGACATGTGAATGCATCGCAGAGGATCTCTTGCATTCTATAGTTGTCCAGTCCGTTTCCATTCACACAGTAGGAATTCCGTGGAAGTATAGCTGTGATTCCTGAAAATTAGTTTGGTTTATAGAATTTTTTGTTACCCATATGGCAATATATATATATATATATATATATATATATATATATATATATACACACACACATATATATTTTTATTTTTTTTATTTTTTTTGTGTCCAAAATATATTTGGAATAGGTGAGTAATGGGGTGATGGAGTTCAGGGTTAAATCTGAAGGGCTGGGGTAATGCACTTCAGAAATGACATTCAGCAGCTCAGGGAATTTCCTGACCCATGTCAGGAAACCCATCTGCCCCTTCCTTCGAACTTCCTCCAAGAAGTTTCATGCTACTATGGGAATGGGCTTTTATGAGAGTCTAATATGCATTTATTCTCCCAAAATTTGAACTATATACAGCCTTAAAAATAAAGCCTCCAAAGAACCAGAATCTAAAGTCATATTAAGATATCTTTAAAATGTCATGATCCTGTCATGTGATCTTGTCACTTGGTTTCTTTAAGTTTGTTGCACTTCCCATTTGTGTATGACATAAAAGTTCAGCTAGAGCAACTCGAAAGCATACAAAGCCGTCTGCTCTCTATAGCTCTAGAGGTACTTTGATGTCATAAACCTTCTGTGAACCTTCAATGCGGCAGAATTGTTTTTTTTTTTTTTTTTTTTTTCTAAACGCTTCCCCTGATCTGTGCCTTGATGCAATCCTTTCTCATTTTCCTCAGGGCTTGATTTTTGCTCTGATATGCATTTTAAGCTGTTAGATCTTTTTATTGAGAGGTCTGTGTCTTTCCAAATCATACTCATTCACATGAATTTGCCACAGGTTAATGTCAGTCGAAGTGTAGTATCCTCTACAAGCAAATAAGAATGCTCCTGAGCTAAATTCCAAGTGTTCCAGAAAAGTGTATGAATATTTATTCAATGGAATAATTTCAGTTAATGCTTTAACATTATGGTGCATGGAGTTTAGAGTGATGTGGAAAAAAATAAGTAGTTTAACATAAGGCTGGAACATAACAATGCATGAAAAAGGGGTATGAATACTTTCGAAAGGCACTGTATATAATCCACAAGCCAAAAAATAAACAAACAAACAAACAAACAAACAAATAAATAAATAAATAAATAAAGAAGTTTCTCCTGAGCAAACCTCCCACTGGTCTTCAGAAAAATCCTCCAGCTCCTGCACATTCTTGGTTTTTCACAGCATCTTCTGCATACTTGAACTCTTTCCAGCAGTGGCTGGTTGTATGACATTTAAATCCATCTTTTCATACTAAGGACAACTGAGGGTCTCTGAGGTATGCAAAAAAAAACAAAAAACAAACAAACACATGATTGATGCTCAAGAAGGAAGCACAATGCATTCGAGCCGGGGGTGTAAACTTTTGAGTACAAAATATGAAATTATTCAAATCTGTTCATTTGGCTCTTAAATTAGTGAAATCTGGCTCTTAAATTAGTGATGCCTGGAGCATCAGTGAATGTTTGCAGTTTTCATCATTCAGTATAATGAATAAAGTGCATGTAAAGTTTTGAACTGGGTTGTTGGTGTAAATTCAGTTTTTATTTTGTCTTATATTCTATATGTTAATACCTAATGTCTAAACTAGCCAGTCAACAGCAGCAACAGCCATTTTTCTGTGTAGTCACAGCAGCTTCCACGAGGAACCTGTGATCAATCAAACATCAAATTAATATGTACAGGTCGACTGGCCATCGATCATATTATTTGCACATAAATTACTAATTAATCTAATTGAATTAAAAAAAATTAACTGCTCATGCCACATGCATGTAGCATCTTTGTTTGGATTGTGACTAATATGCAGTTTTGCCTCTAATTTCAAATGGCTACATACAGCCTACCGTTTGTTAAAGGCCAGTTCTATATTTTTTTTCTTGCCTCTTATTTAATGGAAAAATCAGTAAGCAATTAGTATTGCAAGGTGAGACCATGTTTAAGGCCCTATGAAATTCATTTTATTTTTTTCTAAATTCCATTTTATTTTTTCCAAATTCTGTTTTCTTTTTCTGTTTTATTTTCTCTGGATTCAATTTTTTTTCTCAGTTTTAAATTTTCTTGACTTTTTTTTAATAGTTAAATTACATTTTATTAATCAAAAAACATGTCTAATTAATTAAAATCATGAAACATTTTTCACATCAATTTATTAAAAGTTTAACAAAAATTACACGTTTAGGGCCTTATTAAAAAAAAAATTTCTCACCATATTTTTTATTGTTACCAAATTCTGTGTTATAAGCAAACTTTATTTTTT
The DNA here is from genome assembly GCF_018340385.1 of Cyprinus carpio. NCBI lineage: Eukaryota > Metazoa > Chordata > Actinopteri > Cypriniformes > Cyprinidae > Cyprinus > Cyprinus carpio. The sequence continues at coordinate 6,207,449 of NC_056611.1, forward strand.
ATATAGTATAAAAAATAGTAACAAATTTACTATTAAAATAAAATTTACTATTAAAATTAAAACATGGAAGAAATGTTGTGTGATTATTCCTTAAAAATAAAATTTGTTTCATTTTAGTAGTAGTAGTAGTAGGCTACGTACATTCTACTGAACAATAGTAGTAGGCACAATGCCTTAAATCAAACCAGACTTTTATTTTGATGGGTTCCCTTGAATACCTTTACAGTTTTGTGTATATGTGTGATATGATGCTAGTTTTACTCTATTCAAACAGTCAAATGCTCATGAAGTGACTCTCAGAGCAGTTCTGGAGATGTTGTTCATGTGTTTAGTTCTCATTTAGTAAGACAGCAGATGCTGAAATCACTGCGAGCGTCACGCGCTTCAGTATATGTGTAGTAAATGAAACTGCGTGTTTGCGCCATTCATTAACAGAGACACGCAGAACATGCAGGATTCATATTTAAATCGACTTTTGCGGCTTAATATTTACAGATACTAGTCCATGTCGCGATGTGATTTAAGTGTAATGACCTACTTGTGATTAATTCATTGAAAATTTGACAAATTCCGTGACATTCTGCATTAAACTGTGAATTCCTTCCGCGTTTTCTGCATCATGGAAATCATATTGCCCTACATGTTGTGTTGTTCGACATTGTTGAACATGAATGACATGAACTGATTTTTATTTTTAAAAATATACTGCCCCTTTAAATAACTGGTTGACGTAGCTTCCCCAATACTGATCTAGACACAAGGACTAAAGTTTCAGGCAGCTTGAAAGCTAAGTGACATCAAGAGACAGTAAGAGACCTGGACAGGAAGGGAGGGTAGTGTGAATGGAAGAGCTTTCCAAAAATCACATTAGTCTTTTTCTTTTTAGAAAATCCCTCATTGAACTGAGTTACTGACTATGAGTCAGCCTTGACCATGCCTCCAAACACAAGCCAGACACACACACACTGACTCATACCAACTCCAGTCTGAAATGCTCTCATCAATACCATACACCACACAGACTGACCCAAATACACATTGACACAATGTACTGATTTAGACAAATGTCTACAGACTAAAAATAGCTTCCAATGTATCATCAAGTCTCCATTGTTAAAAAAAAAAAAAAAAAAAAAAAAAATTACACATTACAGTAATGGCGAGTGTGTGTGGGTGGGTGTGTGTGAGAAGATCTCAAGTGCATATTATTCTCAAAACCATTCCTCCCTCTTGATTCACCCCTTTGATGTGAAAACTGTGGTTTCCTCTCTCAAAGATCAAAAGATATATCACTTTGAACCTTAATATATGAATCCTTAAGATCTTCTATGACCAACACATTATTATTATTTTATGGTCATCCAGTGAACAAGTGTGTGTGTGTGGTCTTGTTTTTTTCTTCTTCCCATTTTATATTGCTTTCTCTATTCCTCTTCTTTGTTCTTCCCCTATCATACAGAGTTATGTAGAGGTGACAAAGGGTTAGGGAGCATCTTCAAAGTGGCATTATGAATTGAAAAGAGAAAAAGACAGGCACATAGACTGATAAGAATAATAAAAAAGACATGCTTTGCACTGCTGAATAGGTTTGTGATAGTTATCTTCCAGGTGTGAAAATAAGAAGAAAAGGGAAGAAGATCCACCAGGTTTGTAGGTCTAACTTGATATGATGTTCGGTACATGATATGATGTTTGTTTATCTTTATTATAGTTATTCAGTTTTATATTTTGCTAATGTTGTAATGTTTCTACCACTGTACAAATGGATGTAGATTGCAGTAGTTATGCATAGAAAGGTTTAAGAATTTCATAGAATTTAGTACACTGTAAAGCTTTGACTCTCAGTCTGGCCAGCTGAAAAATGCCCAAATCCCCTCTAAAACCAGCAAAGCAGACCAGCCTTACCAGACTTTGGGGACTAGTTGAAGTCACATATTATGAAAAATTCACTTTTACATGTTGTTTTTCTTTTTTTTTTTTTTTTAAAATCTCCATAAATCATAAGCAGTGTCTCAGAGCAAGCTGTTCACAGAATTCATAAAATGACAACTGTTGGGACACTGCCATATTAGCAGAGATCCTGCCCTGAGCGAGCCACACACAATCCACCTTGTTTATCTTAACACTAGAGCAGTTAAAAGCAGTCTTCAAGTAAGAAATGTCTTCTTATTAGAGCTATACGTTATTCAGTCCAGAGCAGTGAGTGATTTTCTGTTGTTATTTTATTGTTTGGGTCATATTAACAGCCTTGACAGCAGTATAGGTACTGTATATTACACTGCTGCCACTAAATACACAGATCTCATATCCAGTAAACATGTGATTTCTTTCCCAGCTTTTTACTTTTACAGACATATCCGACTGTGTTTTTGTAAACTTATGTGTATCTGACAGTTTAAGCTCAATAAGACATGAAAGAGAGTTTGGTACTCACTTGCCAATGTAATAGATAGACATGATAATCAAAACCAAACAGATGTTTTGTTTTGGAAGAGATCTGAGGTAAGAGCTGTAAAGGCACAGCTCTATTCTGGAAAAGGAGGCGGGGAGCAGCAGCTCATTTGCATTTAAAGAGACATGCATGAAAACAGCATGTTTCTGCTTCCAGGGATATTTTTAGCTGAAAATTTACAGACACATTCTGGGGACACCTGAGAATTATATTACATATAGTAAAAAGTGCCATAATAGGTGCCCTTTAAAGCCAGCAAACAAGATTAGTTTGGTTGAACTTCAGGAAATATTAAAGATGCCATAGAATGCAAAAGTCCATTTTATAAGGTGTTTGAACACAGTTGTGTGGCCGCAGAGTGTGAAAACAACCAGCCTATAATGGTAAAAATAACATAACAAAAAACTAACAAAGGAGTCTCCATAGACCGCTGTGGAAGGAAATGTCCCTAAAAAAAAAAAAAAAAACTGAAAAGTCCTATACATCTGTGCTAACATTTTACACCAGACTGCATCACAAACGAGGGTCAGTTCAGCGCTGGAGTTGTGCAAAGATTGCTTCTTAAAGAGAGATCAATACCAATGCTTTGTGCGCAAACATCCAGACTCCAGACAAACTAAGCTTCACACGTAATATTTTGTTTTCCAAAAGAGCTTCTTGGCTCTCTGTAAGGCTAATGTTGCTAAAGCTACCATTGTCTCGGCTTGTTTTCACTAATGCTGCCTTCATGTGCTATTAGAATGATCGTAAATAGGAATGTGGTAGTTAAAAACTGCATTTGGAAGCAATGTGAGGTCAGTAACAGGGTCACCACCAGTTAATCTGTAACACTGTTGGTCTGTCCGCGAGCATGAGCTCTTGAAGCTCTGCACTCTTCTGAAAAGGGAGGTGGGAGCACCAGCTCATTTTCATTTAAAGGGGACAAACACAAAAACTTTGCGTTTTGGCTCATACCCTAAAAGTAACAATTTCAACAAGCTATAAAAAATTATCTGTGAGGTATTTTGAGATAAAACTTCACATACACACTCTGGGGACATCAGAGAACAATTTCAAATATTATATCAATGCATTCTATTGCAAATTTAAGGCACATCAAAAATGTAAGTTAAAAAATGCAAGCTCTTTAATTTTGAATTTAAATTTAAGTTCTTTAATGTCGATACATTAGCTTTTTGTTCTGAAATTTGGTCATTGTCCTCTATGCACACATTACACAGCTTCTCATTAACAAACTTGACATATTTTGAGATATCAGAATCGGCAAGAGTATTTCTGTAATCAGAAGTGATAACAGTGATTAATTATCAAAACAATAATTGCATGACTTCTCATTTTTAACTGTGTGATTGGTTACCATGTCATTTTGGGTGGTGCCTAGTGGTTTGATTGGTTAGATCTGGGACAGCAACTGAATACTGTACAAAGTGCTCCCTCAGTTATAATATAACACTGTAAATTTGTGTTTAGAACCTCGATCAAGTTGCTGGTCTTGAGGCTTTCACAATAAAGCCCAGTCTCTTATTATTATTATTATATAGTATTATTTCCATCAGATATAAAATATATAATGTTTGAAATTAGTCATTTTTTCATTTCATTTTGTTTCAGAGTTACAGTGGAGTTTTACCGCCATATAAAAGAAAATAAATAAGTAAATCTAAGATTAGAAGAGACAAATCATAATATTTTGAGAAAAAAAGTTAAAATTGCAAGAATAAAGTTGTAGTAATACGAGTTTAAAGTTGCAATATTTTGAGAATAAAGCTGCAGATATCATTATAAAGTATATTGTGTGAATAAAGTTAATTAATGTGAAAATCTCAAAATATCATGACCTTATTCTCAAAATAGTACAACTTTAATTCTATATTGGTATTACTTTATTCTTGTAATTTCAAAATATTATAATATATAATTCTCAAAATATAATGATTTTTTTTTTTTTTTAATGGCAGTAGAGTGCACAAAGTACTCACTGATTGAGTGTATATGAGAATTTCTTGAGATGCATTAACAATGCATATTGTTCCAAAGCAGCATTAAGAAAATATAACAATAGTATGTCAAAAGAAAAGTCTTGGGAAAGAAAAACAGGCCTTCTGGCCTGAGAAACTGGGATAGAATCCAGCATCTGCAACCCTATGTGGGACATATGCTTGGATAATGGATCCTTCAAGAGAGTAAGTCAAGGTGACAAAATAAAACTCCCTATAGATTTTTTTGTGGATGAGAAAAAGACTTCAGGAGGAACCAAGACAAGTGAATTTAGATGAAAACTGAAGATTTGGTTTGAAAGTTGGTAAGGATATACTGGACAGAGTAATGAAGCAAAATGTTTATTTTTTTAAGATTAATAGTCACAGGACCTTGACCGTATATTTAGTAAATAAGTAAAGTATTTAATTACAGAAGCTTAAGGGATTTCAGCATATTTCAGCACAAGTTCACTTAATTATATATATATATATATATATATATATATATATATATATATATATATATATATATATATATATATATATAATAAAACCTGTGTTTGTCTAAGAAGCTGTGTGTTTTTGCATTGCAGCAGTGTTGTTGCAGTATATCAGTTTTTCTTTGGTGGGTTTGTGAAATGAGGACATACTCCCTTTCAGTTCCAGTGAAGTGTCCTCATCACCACTGTGCTTTTCATTATCCTCCGTGGCCTGTGATTTAGAATGATGGAACTGTGGGTGTCACATTTTTTATGATTAAAACAAAGAAAGACAAACAATTACGTTTTAGCATGACAAGCACATGTTCACGTTGTGCTGTCTTGTAAAACCAAAACTGTGCAAATGTGTTTAGCAGTAAAACATAATTTTTTCATCTTTTAAGTCAGTTTTTACAAGAGCTTGATTAGTTAAACAGAAGGGTGGATTTAAGAACACATGAAAACTTACTTATTTTTAACTGTCCTTTTTGATGTGAACACTTAAAACAGATTTCTGTTCCTGTGCTGTATTTACAAGGGTGCATGAGTGAATTTTACCCAATACAAATAGTTTTAAAATAGTGCTTGTTGGACTTGATTGAACAACTATCAACAAAACTAACCTATCTGAAGAGAAGAGGGGTTAACGCCTTACATGTAACGCAAGTTACATAATCAGATTACTTTTTTTTAAGTAACCAGTAAAGTGCTACATTATTTAAATTGCAATAAAATATTGTGAGTTACTTTTTTTGAATACGTAATGCAAGTTACTTTGTTTTTCCACTTATTCACTGACACCTCTCTTGTCCCAATTTTGAGAAAAATCGGGAATGTGGAAGCATTTCCTTCAGTCTGTGGCTTATTGATTTCACTTTTGGTGTGAAAGGTCCTTTACAGTTCCCTTTACAGTTCCTTTTTTTAAATTTTAAAAACAAATAAGCAAGCACAGCCCAGGTGACAAAAAATGAACACAAAATTGTAATCTATTACTTTCCATGTAACTAAATAATGCACTTAGTTCCTTTTTTTTTTTTTTTTTTTTTTTTTGAGTAAAGCAATATTTGTAATATTTGTACTTTCCTCAACAATGGAAAATAATGAAGTGGTTTCAACAACTGTCTGTCTTTTTATATAATTTGAAAACGGAAGAATGTCTTCGAAAAGCTCAGTATATTAGTAAAATTCAATTTTAGTGTGTACAAAAAAGATGGTCTTTTAAAATGTATACGGATTAGTGTAGACATAGCCTTAAACATCTCCTTTGCATCTCTGTACAGATTTTAGATGAACTCCTGTGTCAGGAGCAAGTGGATGTTTTAATGGCATTCTGGATCATGTCAGAGGACTACATGTTTGTTCTGAGCATTTGACTGCAGAACGAGGCACATTGTAATGGAGAGTTTCACAAAAAAACTTTGTTGAAAGATAAAGTAGTACTGGATCTGACAGCAGCTGGATTGCAAACTATAAGTAAATGATTTCATAGTGCTTTGTCTGTAAATGACAGTTTCAAATTGATAATGTTTGACTCATGTGCAGTAGCGAGAGGACATTGATACTGTTTTCTGTGCAATGACTTCCAATCATCACAGTGGCCTGTTACTGACAAGCCTTAAAGGGATGGATAACCCAGAAATGAAAATTTTGTGATCATTTACTAACCCTCGAGTTGTTCTAAACCTTGTATGAGTTTCTGTCATCTGTGGAATGTAAAAAATATATATTTTTAAAGAATGTTGGTATCCAAACAGTTGACGGTAACCATTGACTTCCATACTCTGAAAGTCAATGGCTACCGTTTGGTTACCAACGCTCTTCAAAATGTCTTCTTCTGCAGAAGACAGAAACTCATACAGGTTTAGAACAACTTGAGGGTGAGCAAATGATGAAAGAATTTTTATTTTTGGGTAAACTATCCCTTTTAAAGAAGCCTCCTCTAAAAATTTCAGACAAAGGGTCAGAATGAGGGTTGAAAATTATAGTTTTTCACATGTATTTTTTTCTTTCTATTTTTCTTTTTATTGTGAAAAAAAGTTATAATTAAACCTCAAAAACATATAAAGAAAATCCATGTCATGGCCCCTTTAAGAAACTCGTTACATGGTAGATAAAATACCTGCTTTGGCTTCAGTCTGACCTCATCAAAGAGTTATAGACACTGCTGGAACACACCATCTGTGGATGTGTGAATGTTTCAGATGACAGACCTCATGTTTGTTATGCAAGCAGAAACATGGAGCGTAACCACTTCACATGTCAGTGTGAGAACAATGGCTTAGACCTTGAGGAGAATTCACAATGTATATAAACTCCCCTGAAGCTGTCGACTCCAGTGCAGCTGTTGAATGAAACTTGTTTGAGAACACAGAATGTTACGAATTTATTGGCCCACTGGGGCTCTTATATTAGCACCCTGAAAGATTTACAACCACGCTACTCTAGTTCATCATCAGCAGGACTGCAGAAGAAAGCACATGCACTTCTATGATTTGACTCATTTCCAAGGATTATGGTATAATTGACAGAAAACGTAAGGTCAAATTTGTTTGTGCACCTATGTATGATTCACGATAAGACTAGGAACATGTATTAATAAAGCAAATAGAACATGAGAGTCTCACAAGGGTAACATCTTTCAAAAGATAAATACTAACTTTGGCATGTCGCAATTTGTCCCAAAACACACAAAAGCCTATGATACTTGACATTATTGATGTCAAACCTGTGTTGTAACAGTTTTTGAGGTGGTAATTGCTGAATGAGTACAAGAATTGTAAGATTCAAGTCTAAAGATTTGGATTATAACAAATAGAATTGATCAGTTTTATGCTAATTTTTTATTGTTTGTCAAAAGTATAATTCCTATAAACTAAAAATAAGAGAATATATTTTCAGTCTACTTTTTATGTGATTACCAGTGATATAACAAAACTATACTTAAGTAGACATGGCTTATACTGACAAGTATACACAGAAAATTCTAATTATATTTGCCCTAAACTTACCCTTAATCTTTTGATTGAGATATACTTAAAAAAGTGAAAGTATTTTTTTTTTTCTCACACACATTGGCTTCTTTGAGGCAGTACAGCTGCATATGTTTTACATACATCTTATAAACTTATGCTCACGTTTACAGTAACAAGTCAGCATTGGGTGGAATTGCTTAAAGTAAATAATACATGGGTGGAGCCACTGGTAGTGTACAAGTTTCAAGTATAAAAATTAATAGTTGTAACCCAGTAGTATACATAACATGCAAAAAATAATATATACAGTAGTAAACTGTGAGTGAGATGTTTCTGTTCATTTAAATTAAATTTAAGTATTAAATGTAAGTATAATTTCAGTATAAGGTCTTTTTTCACTAGTATGCTGAGAGAATCCTTCAAATTGTACTTTCATAAATGAAAAAGTGGGCTAGAAGCATATAACTAGTAAACTAACAGTTAATCTATAAGTTCACTTGTAATAAAGTTCACAATATAGTTGCAATACAAAATACTTAATTTAATTTAATTAATTCATTTATTTTTTTTGAAGTAACGTTCTTGGGAGCCTGTTTCCACCACTGAGTAAAAGATAGAGTTTACTTCTTGCAATTCTGACATACAATTGCATGTTATAAAGACCTAATTGTGAGATATAAATGCATAATTTTAAGAAATAAAAATGTGAAGATGTAAACTCAAATTTATAGCTTGCAATTCTGACTTTTTCTTACAATTCTGACTTTCTGAGAATTATGAGTTTATTTATCAGAATAGTTTTCACACAATTCTGACAATTGTGAGTTCCCCTTCAGGAATAGGAATGCCTTCAACGTGACCATGCTCTGAATTGCATGTGTAATCAGTCCAATAGATAGGCGAGACATCACGGGCGGGTGTCGTAATGACAAGGAAGCTTTAAAAGCATGTGCATGTGCACATGTGGTGGAACCAGCATCAGCCTTCTGTCATTCAGTAAAGCACTCTATGTTGTGCCCCATTTTTGATTACTATGGTAAATGGCTGAACAAGCGCAGTTATAGGGCGATGCCTCGGGTTGAACAGATGCTAGTGAGCTATCTGTCCCCTGGTACGGCATTGTCCTTGAAGGCACCGGCCTTGCTATCCAAGCTGCTGCGAACAACTTCAGCACTAGTGGGCAAGGGGTACGTGGCAGCGGGTCAGGCTGGTGCGTATCTGCACACCATGGCGGTGTTACAGGTGTACCAAGCCAACCTGCTTAAAGAGCTGGATGAAGGCAAGGAGATTAACTCTGATAATATCATGACCATGGGTTGAAACGACGCTCTGGGTCGGGGGCTTCAAAGCCGAAACCAGATTTAATAACTTTTCTGGAGGCTAAGAAGTCCTCGAACAAGAAGTCCTGATGCCACTGCCTCAGGACTTTTGAGGGCAAGCCCCTCTGGGGTAGAGCAGGGTTCACTGCATTACACGGTGCCCGTATCTCTTTAGTGCCCTCAGGAGAAAAGTCTGCCAACCCTGCCGGTGTTAGGGGGCGCAGCGGTCTCCTGGGAGTGCTTCTCTCAGCTACTGCCGGAAACGTAGCAGTACTAAGAGGCTTGCCACCTCTACGGAGATCTCTAGAGCAGCTAGTTCAGCTTTCCTCTGTCAGTCCACCACTTCAGTGCACCGAGCTAGCCGCTTTACACCAGAGGACATCTTGAGAGACTGGCTCCCTTAGTACACCCTATAGCAGCGTGGAAACTACTGCCAAATGTGTCTCAGTGGGTCCTGCACACTGTAGAAAGGGGTTACAAAATCCAGTTTGGTTCTCCTCCTTCTTCCCACCCTGGTGGGTCTCGAGCAGGCTCTGGTAATGGAACAAGAGGTAGATACTCTCTTGAGGAAGGAGGCCATTGAGGTGGTCCCTACACATCAAAGAGAGTCCTGGTTCTACAGCCGGTAATTTATAGTTCTAAAGAAGGATGGGGGGTTGCGTCCGATTTTAGATCTGTTTCAGTTAAACCGCTCAGTCATGGGACTGAAGTTCAGGATGCTCACACTCAAACAAGTCTTGTTTCAGATCAGGTCCGAGGACTGGTTTGTCACGATCGATCTAAAAGACGCATATTTCCATGTGTCCATCCTTCCCAGTCACAGGTAGTTCCTGAGGTTTGCTTTCGGGGGCGAAGCTTATCAATTTCTTCTTTGTCTTTCAAGGTTCTTCCTTTCGGCCTTGCAGTCTGACCCCGCACTTTCACAAAATGTGTGGATGCAGCTCTGGCAGCTCCAGGGCATCCACATGCTCAATTATATCAACGATTGATTTTAGCTCAATCTGATGTGGGGGTGAAAGAATGAAAAAATTGGGGTTAAGACTAAATGCCAAGAAAAGTGTGCTTTCTCCAGCTCAGAGGACCACTTATCTGGGTGTGATGTGGGATTCAACCACGATGGGGGAAGTAATGGCCTAATGGTTAGAGAGTCAGACTCGTAATCCAACTTTGCGAGTTTGAGAAGGTTGCGAGTTCGAGTCTCCGGCCGGCAGGAATTGTAGGTGGGGGGAGTGAATGTACAGCGCTCTCTCCACCCTCAATACCACGACTGAGGTGCCCTTGAGCAAAGCACCGAACCCCCAACTGCTCCCCGGGCGCCACAGCATAAATGGATACCCACTGCTCCGGGTGTGTGTTCACGGTGTGTGTGTGTGTGTTCACTGCTGTGTGTGTGCACTTTGGATGGGTTAAATGCAGAGCACGAATTCTGAGTATGGGTCACCATGCTTGGCTGTATGTCACATCACTATCACGATGCAGGCACGTCTGTCCCCTGTTTGGATCGAGTAGATCCTCACTGCAGTCAAGAGAGTGAGAGGAGGCCAGTCACTCACTGTCAAACATTTTCAGAGATTGCTGTCCCCCTAAGAGAGGTCTTCCTGCTACAAAACAGCCCCTCAGCCGGTTTATCTCCATTGCTTACATGTCCTCTGATCTCACCTCACCATTGGGGGTCAAGGTCACTCTACTAGAAGTGTGGCGGCCTCTAAGGCCTTTCTGGCAGGTGTGTCTATGCAGGACATCTGCAACATTGTGGGTTGGTCCACGCCCCTCACGTTAGGTTCTATGACCTAGATATGCGAGACACTCCGGCCCCTTTTGTTCTCTTGCCCTAGCTTCCACAACTTGTCAGGGATTTGTAAATCTGGCGGCATGGGCATATTCATTCCCATAGTGTTCGACGCAGCTAGAGTTCCTGAAGGGGAACGTCTCCAGTTTACACATGTAACCATGGTTCCCAAAAGGGAACAAGACACTGCGTCGAATGGCTACTTCCGGCCCCCCTGCAAGCACTTGCTTCATTCCTAGAAGCTGACGCCGGTTCCACTGCACATGCTTTTATAGCTTCCTGGTCATTATGTCACCCGCCCATGACGTCTCGCCCATCTATTGGACTGATTACACATGTGATTCAGAGTGTGGTCATGCTGAAGGCGTTCCCACAGCTTACGATGCAGCGTCTCATTCCCTTCGGGGAACCATGGTTACATGCGTTACCTGGAGACGTTTATTTTATGCAATCCTGAAAAAAAAGATTTGAGATAATTATGAGATAAAAAGTCCCAGTTACCTTTTTTAGTTTTTATTCAGTGATGGAAACAGGCTTCTATAAACATTTCAGTTGTGCAGGATAAAATAGTAATGATTCCATATGAGATTGTTGCAATAGAATCAATTTTGATTTCATGTTAACTGGAAAGTTGTTCAAAGTTCATTCTGTGCCTTGGCAAAGACAGAAACTAATTTGGTTAATGTGTGCTTGTTAAAAACCTCAAGGGGTGTCAATGAAAGTATACTTATGATGTTTGGAGAGAAGCATTTGTGTGATGATGCCTCAGAGCCAGAGTTTGATGACAAGAGTTTGCAAAAATTAGAATGTTTATGAGCAATAGTGTAGTGTAGTAGGTGATCAAAGCTTTTAGACATTGCAGTCTGCATACAACTTATGTAAAGGCTTGCATGGATGTTGTGGTGTGAGGCTTGCCAGTGTGTGTATTTGTGAACTTTTCCATAGAGTCATCACTACAAGTTTTAAGAGCGGGTCTGGACACGCATCAGTCATTTCTAAAGCCTGAGCAACCACATGTCAGTAATTCCCAGAGGGAAGTGGAGAAAGGACAAAGTAAAAACAAACAACAACAAAAGAAAACAGAGAAGGACCATAGAGTTAGCATTAAAAGGGTCATGACATGGATTTTTCTTATTACTTTTAATATGTTCCCCGAGGGTCAATTGTAATGGTAATAAAGTTTTTTTTTTTTTTTTTTTTTTTTTTTTTCAGTAGAAGTCTATGGGAGTGATGCAATTCTCTTTTTCCTTTTAAGTCCTTTTAAGGCAAGTCTTTTCACTCTGCGGCCATCTTTGAAATGCCCCTCTGGATGACATCAAGTGACCTACAAAAAGAATGGCAAACGGCAGCTGGGGTAAAGTGCATGGCAAAGCCAGTTCAAAACAGGCTCCTAAGGGCAGGGCAAAGCTACAAAAAAATAAAATAATAAAAAATAAATAAAATAAACTCCTCAATGAGAGGCAAAGAAGAGCCAGGCTGAGTTTGCAAAACACCATGAGGATTGGACCTGATGAGTCTAATTTTCAGCTTTGCCCAAACCTGGTCATCTAATAGTTAGACCGGGACCTGGAGAGGGCTACAAGCCACAGTGTCTCACATACACTGTGAAATTTGGCGGATGATTGGTGATGATCTGGGGTAGGGCTGCACGATTAATCGCATGCATTTGTCATGCGTGTCTCATCAGTAAAGCTGGTTCCGTGATTAGCGGTAAATATGTGTCACCTGTTTTCAAATGCACCGGGAGTTCATACACAGAGCCGTAGTTCACTGACAAGCTACGCAATATCGTGTTCATAATCGAATGCGATTAATCTCAATTATGAACAGAATATTGCGTAGCTTGTCAGTGAAGTACGGCTCTGTGTATTAACTGCCGCTCCCGTTTGAAAACAGGTGACAGACATTTACCGCTAATCACGGAACCGGCTTTACTGATGAGACACGCATGACAAATGCATGCGATTAATCGTGCAGCCCTAATCTGGGGTACTTAATGTGACTTGAATCAGGCAGAAAAATGCTCTGTGCCAAACAGGCAGGTCAATCAAGGTGTGGATGGAGGACCACCAGGTCAAGACCCTGTCATGGGCAGCCCAATTTTTAGACCTGAACCCCACGGAAAACCTCTGGAATGTGATCAAAAGGGAGATGGATGGTCACAATCGATCAAACAAAGCTGATGCTGCTTGAATTTTTGCACCAGGAGTGTTAGGCTTTCAGTCACCCAACAGCAATATGAAAGACTGGTAAAGAGGATGCCATGACACATGAAAGTTGTGATTGAAAATCAGGGTTATTCCACCAAATATTGATTTCTGAAATACAGAGTTCTGGCATGAAACTCTAGATGGCACAGTCCTATAGGTCTAACGCAGTCTGGCCTAATGACATCATCACATGGCACAGCTGACATGTCACAGCTCTCCTGTATCAGTAGCCAATGAGCTCAACTTTCCAAAATATGAATAGTGCTTGCTGTAGCAGTTTGCAGAATGCTTCAGAAATCCTCCACCTTCCCCAGCTCCACCTGTATAAATCTGCTACGAGGGTGATTCATGTATGCCATATGGGGTTATTTCATGTATGTTATATTTGGAGCAGCAGTATTTCTTACATGCTCACAGTAGCAGCAGATCTATTCAACCAAGACCAAATACATTAACATTGTCAATTACATTTCCATACCAATCCATCCGAGAGTTATCATGACAGAACTCTTTCTAAGTTTAAACATGTGGTGTTCAAAAATGAATATGAACTTGTTTTCATTGCATTATTTGAGGTCTGAAAATGCTGCTTCTTTTTTGTTATTTTGACCAGTTGTCATTATCTGGAAAATAAATGTTCCAAATGACAATACTTTATTTGGAATTTGGGGAAATGTTGTCAGTAGTTTATAGAATGTAACAAAAATGTTTATTTTACTCAAACACATACCTATAAATAGTAAAACCAGAGAAACCTATAATTTGGCAGTGGTATCTTAAATGTTTCCAGAGCTGTATGTTAAAAGATCAAGGAAAATTTGACATGCCATTTCCCCCGTTAACACATGTATTATATGAACATATAATAGCATACAGTATAATATAAAAATATATGTAATAACATACATATATTAGATATTAAAAATGCTGATATTAAGATATGCCCTTTTCCTATAATTATATATTTTTAAATATTAATATTTACATACAGTAATAAATTATATATATATATATATATATATATATATATATATAAGTACAGTTGTTTGTAAAGCACAATTTGCTGTAGAGAAGGAGCTGTAACTCCAATACTCCACCTAGAGTAGGCCTACTTGTATTTAACACTAATATATACAGCTTATGTAAACTTCTAAACTGATTGATACTTTTTTTTTTTTTTTTTTGCCAAACTGCTGTGTAAAGGATAAATGTGGGAACAAAATGTGTTACAACACTCCTCTTTCTCCTCTAGTTAACTTTTGGACAGGATTATTTACTGTACTGCAATATTTCATGTAGTACAATACATTATTTCACAGGACATTATTTGAATTTGTGCATAATCTGTCTTTCGGTTAGATATTATGGACTGAATTGTGATTTTTGTTTATTGAAACAATTCATGTCACAATAGCATAAAATAAGTGCAAAAAAGGAAACGTAATTATATAATAAAACACTGCCTGGATGTAAAATGTTTGTCAAAGGAATTCTGTAGCAATTTAAAACACTTGCAGTAAAAATACAAAATAAAATGTCAAAGTATAACAAAGAGTACAGTATCTACAAAACTGTAGTTTTACAGTAACTAGCCAGTATTTTTCAGTTAAGAGTAACACTGCATTCATTTTGCAAACAGTGTATTCTCAGCCGTGTTGCCTTGAAACTAACATACAGAACACAATTCTCATCACTCAACACCGCCGATGTCAAATAGAGCAGAGAAAGACATGAAGCCTCTATAAATATACACACTAATGTTCCTCATAAAGATATCAGCACAAGGACAACACAGCTGAACAACACACAACAAACATACACAAGCATAGATACATACTCACCAACACAAAAACATCACTTGCACAAACATGGCTGAAATTTCACCTCAAAACCAGCAGAAAAAAAACAAACAAAAAAAACAAAACGGAAAGTATACTTTGCACGAAAATTAAGCCTGTTTTTAGGAGCCGATTCTTTGCATTTTGACAACTGAGCACATTCTTGTAAGTGATACATTACTTTAATTTAATAATTTAATTTAAGTATTTACAGATCACGTATGTATTTGTTGTACTGTCTGTCCTTTTACTATAAAACAATAATAACTGAATTAAATAGATACATTACAAATTGCGACAATTGCGACACAGGAAATCACTCAATGCAAACAATCTTAATGGTCCTAAAAATAAGATTTGCCTTCTTTGGGTGAAATAATTTTATTTCATAAATGTGAAATGTGTCCCAGACCTGTTTTGCTGAGATTGACCAATGCATTCCTTTAGCAAAGCTGTAGATATTTTTGAGAACTAACAAACCCTGACTACACGAGGACCTGAAGAGGCAGACATTTTCCCGTGACACACGGTAGTGTGCATACAGTGCAATATGAAGTTTGAAATGTTCACGATTCAGACCTATACCTCTAGTGTTCCACTCAGACCCTGTTCACAGAAACAGGCTTCAAAGCACAGCTGTGCATGACAATAAAACCTACTGCGCACATAAAAAAAATAAATAAAAAAAATAAAGCAGTTCATTGACCCATGCTCCAACCCCATTAGCTTTCTTGTAAGTCTCATACTGCACGTCATGAGCCTTTACTTCCATCGGTTAGTGCAAACACTTCTCTTTTATGTGTTTACGTTTAATTGAAATTTGAAATGTTCCTTTGACATGATTTCCTTTATCAGTTCAGCACCATTAGAAATCTTCATTGTACAATTGGCATGCAATGCTACGCGGCTGCTTTCACGGTACAATCAAATTATGAACTTAGAAGCCACAATAAATTAATGGGAACTGATAATGTAAATAAACATTTAAAAGCATATACTTGGTTTAATATTGAGCTTGTTTTATGAAATGCTTTAACGAAATGTCTTTGTAGAGGGGCATCGCTGAGAAAGTCTTTTCCCCTCTTTCCTTTTGCTTCCACTTTAGCCAAACTGTCCCTACTCCTTTCTCCTGTCCACGTCAGTTGTCTCAGCTCCTGAATTTCCTTCCCACTGAGAATTTACGTCTATCTCTCTGTGCGTTTGCTTACTTTTCATCCAGAGAGAGAGATAAAGCCACGGAGCACTTCTGAATATAACAAAACGTTATGCAGTCAGATGAACTCTAACTGCACTTGCAGCTCCTCACCACCATGTTGGACAGCTGCTCCACCTAGAAACAGAGCCAAGACAAAATGACTCATTCACATTTATTCATTATGCCAAAATGACCATTTTAAGAGACTGGGGAGATACAGATATTTTTTGTGCATAACATGAAGTACTTTCCAAGTAAACTTTTTAGCTAATAGATATACCAAATTGTTCTCACTCCAAAGAACACACTTTTTGTGCCTTGCCTGCCTTAAAAGCCCACTGACACCAGTTCTGGGATATCTATTAGCCTATATGCAGGAAGCTGAGAAGCAATTAAAATAGTCAGAAAGCGGCTTTTACCTTGTCTTGTCTTCCCACGTAGTACAGAATGGGCAGAGGGTCGAGGACTGCAGGTACGCAGCATGGCTGAGCCGATGCACCAGGGTTGTGGTGTTTGTACAAGGCTAATATCTATGAGACACAGATACACAAACCATTTGATACTGCACTGAAACAGTTCATGTCTGCACACTGCAAAATAAGTGTTCATAAGAGCAAACTGTTATGTGAAATAACATTGAAATGCATTGAGACAACTGACCCCCGATCAAATATACTATAGAGCATTTTATGGTGTAAAATTGCACCATGAAACAATTCAGATTGGTGTAACATTAGTTTAAATTTTGTGCACAAATTTGTTCTGTTATTAGGATTCACTTAAATATTAAAAAATGTTCATTATACAAATTATACAATTTCTTATAATCCCCTGCTAACTATTTCATTTTAAGAATTTACTATGTAGTGACCAAAATTCATAACATTCATAAATGAAAAAAATTATACTAAACTGTAGCTCAAATTAGCAGTCCATAGCTTCCAGCACTGGACACTCTTGGCATTCTCTCAAACAACTTCATGGAGTGCATCTTTATAGCCTTTTAAACAGTATTGAAGCATCTGTCAAGTATGTTGACTGCTTTTCCATCACTATCTACTCCAACTTTCCCAAATCTTAAATCTATTTATATTTCCATAAAAAAATCATTTCAAAAATTGAGGCAAAAGCCTTTATATCAAATCATTTTTACAATAATAGAAATGCTAAACATGTCAACGCTATGCTGAACATGTCAACATTTGATAACTTTTCAAAAGAGAATTTCATAACATCATTTGATCATACTGTCTAGCACGTGTCACAAAACTAGAATTAATAACACACGTGACATTAGGACTCTATCCTGGGATGTCACTTTCAATCTTTAACTCTGCCAAATAATGTCAAAATTTCCCTAGATTATGAAACTCCTCCTCAGTGACTCATCAGATGTGAGATGTTGGTTTGGTGAAAGACTATAGTACTCAGTTCATGCAAAACACAAATATTTGTTTGTGTTTTGTTAAGTCAAGTGACCTTTATTTATATAGCACTTTAAACAACATGTTTTGATGCAAAAAAATAATTCAGCTTAGCTGTAAAGCAGCTCAAAAAAGACAAAGATCAAATTGATCATGCTTTGATTCACAGTGTCGTTTTGTCCACCCTATTACTTATATGCAGTTGTTACACTGATCTTGCCTTCTAAGTACCTCACATGTCCATCTGGATACTATCTGCATTGCAAATGAACTAAAGTACCGCACTGCTCTGAAGGAGAAAGTTTCCCCAAAAAGGAAAATCCTGTCATCATATACTTTCCCTCATGCATTTCCAAACTCCTATCAGTTTTTTTTCTTCCATAGAAAAAAAAAAAAAAAAAAACTTTTGTCAGGTGTTGTTTTGAACCTCCTTTTATGGGCATAATAAAAAAAATAAAAATAAAAAAAAAACCTGTGAATTCTTAAACCTGGTGAAATTTGAAGCATGCGTAGGTATAACTCAAAAAGCTTAAAAGAGAAAGCTAAAAGAACATCACTGTTATAATTCAAGATGTAATGACATAAAATGTATGACATTTCAGCCCTTGGGGTAACTAGTCATTCAAAACTAGTTTTTGCCAACTTTTACACTATCCTCCGCAAATGCCCCTCTGGATAAAACTGTACCTCTGCATTGAAAATGAACTAATGTTCTTTACACAGCCACAGGTGCAACACTGCATACTTATTGCATAGATTCCAACTCAAAGAAATCTGTCATCAGTTTCTTAGGATGGTGTTGTCTATCCTTGCTCTAGAAATGACAGGAACCAACCAGAGCAAAGCAAATATTGCAGGCAAGAAATTTAAGGCCACATTTACACTAAAGTTTTTGATGCCCAATTCCACTTTCTGGACTGTATCCGATTTTTTTCTGATGACCAGCTTACATTTTCTTTTTAAAGTGACCTATATCTGCTATCTGCATTTACACTATACACTTGGCAAAACAATCCATGGTTGGAGAGAAATCGATTTAACCTGCGGATCAAAAAAATTTTAGAGCAGCAACGTATTTTTTGGAGGTTTTAGTGCATTCAAGAATGATCATGTGACTTTTACGTATGCTAAGTTAGCTGTAACTGCAAAAAAAAAAAAAAAAAATTTAGTTTTGCCTAATATTCCTTTTTCACATTGCCTGAAAAACCACCTTATGTAAGTGCAAAACCTTTTTTTGCTATATATGGGAGTTTTTGCATAAATGACGTGTTTCCAATAGGAATATTTTTTCATTTGCATTTTTAATTTGTGCTGTTTCAGTTTGAGCAATTTGAAGGGTACAGAATTGCGACTAGTGTAAAAGTAGCCCAATTCCACTATGGACTTGGCAACACTGCCCAGAAAAGCGTCCACCTCAGCTGACGTCATTCGCCACCTTCGCTTTTTCAGTGATGTACAACTTACATTAATGGGAATATCCGATCAGTGCAATTACATGGCAGATGCAAATGCACATATCGAATTCAAAGCAGATTTAATTCCACATATGAATAAGGCCGGAAAGTGATCTGAGAATATTGGAATCCATGTGATTTTGTAAAAAAAAAAAAAAAGTGTGTCACTTGAACCATTTAATCTAAATGCAGCCTAAATATGATGTTTTTTGTTCTAATTTGTAAACACATTAAAATCCCAAATCATGTTAAAAATATTAACCCATAAAGTTTCTGGTGTTCTGGGAAAGTGTTCCTGTGTGTGATTTTAGGATAATATTGGAATAAGCCTTTACCCAGCACCAAAGAAGCGTTTAAGGATTCCTTTCAAATTGTCCAGGTGAAGAAAACCGGCAAGGAGCATGTTCAGACATACTGTATCTTTTGTTATGCAGTCACTGGTGATATACATGCTTTTAAATACATATGTGTCTGCTTCATTGGTCAAATCGGACAGGGGCGGAACAGCACCCTACCTGAGAGTATTTGTTCTCAGCATTCCAGATGTAGGTACAGGAGCCCATGCAGTAGTTGGCAAAGTATCCCTTCGGCTTGTGGATCCACTTCCAACCCAGATCTTTCCGAAAGTCAATGTAAAGCTTCCGCATACAGCAGGTCTCAGATTTTCTGCCAGAGAATGTTGGGAAAGAGTGAGTCTAATTTTTAATTGTGTGTTCAGTGGTGCCTACTTGCATTACATTTTTACTTCTCAGTTTAAGATGTAGAAATACTTGATGATGGGATGGTGAATTATTGAATTACAGCTGCCTTTTTAATTGTTATCCCTGCAGGAATTTCCATGCATAATTTTATTTACCGTCTTTGTCTTTGTATTTTTTTTTTTTTCCTGATTTATTTCTGTGTGGCATTCCACCAAAAATATGCCAAAGGTTTTTATCTAACAGTGAAACTGCTATGAAAGAACAGATTAAGGGGTGAAGGGGTCATTTTGGAGTTTTAATGAATTCACTGACAGGGGCCGCCTGACAAAGTTGTGCTTAGGACCCCCAGAAGTCCAGAACCAGCACTGCCAATCAGAATCGAGAATTTAACAATGTCACAATATAAAGGATATTCAAATTTGGTCCAAATGAGAAGAGTATAAGTATTTGTTATCTGTACTCCTATACTGTATCTATAAACAAAACATAAAAAGTGAAAGAGAGCAAATAGACTTACTCATCACAAGTTTCATCAGTGCCAACAGCTCGTTTCCTGCGAGCGGATGCCTGGGATGTGCCATTAGGAGGCAAAGATAAAGCCAGAATATAAGGCTTTGCCATCATGTCTGCCATACCAGCAATGTCACCTCTCTGCTTGTCTAGTCCTGAAAATACACACATAATATATAAGATTATATCAGTTTGGATTCTTCTGGCATACATTTCCAGAACTATGTTTCAGATTATTGAGATTATCATACCTGATATACTGAAGAGGAACTGATCAGTACTCTGCTTGTCTGTTTTACAGCCACAGTATAACCTCAGCTCTAAACTTTCTTCCTCTTCTGTTAAACACACACAAGTTTATTTGGGTTTTGCACTGTATAAGCAACTAACTTCAAAGATAGAAATAAATGGGTACATAACAATTGGTCACATAATAATCAAATCCATTCAGAAGGAATAACATAGTTGTTTCAGCCAGTTTTAATCTTTAAAAATTAGTCAGCTAGTTAATCTTTTAAATTAAGGAGAGAATGCTATCAGTCCTTACTTATAGGTACATAGTTAAGCTTTCCAAATGTACTACACTTTTGTGAATGGTGGCCATAGTTTCACTGTGGTATTTCGAATAAGACTGTAGTCACATATAAATTTATAATTCTGGATTATAATGGTTAAATTAAAGTAACCCTGACTACTTTATTTGTTTTTGAACTTTTTCACCTTTATTAGACATGACAGTAGGAGACAGGAAATGATTAATCTCAGTCTCAGACGTCAGAAAGCCCACACTCTGTTAGCTAACTGTCTAATGCATACGGCACACTAAAATGAAGACAATTTCTCAAAGTCTAAATCTAACTGGCTGACTTTTACAGGATTACAGGGAGACTAGTATGCGTCTATCTTTAACAGTCTGCCAAGAAACAAAGCTGTTTTTCAGAACAGTCTTTCAAAAGACAAGTTCCAGAACTGCAATAATAAGCACTTGCAAGTTGCAAGTAAAAAAAAAAAAAAAAAAAATCTTCCATTTAGTATCTTTAACTTCTTATCCCTTTTTAAACACAGATGTAAAAATGCACCTGAACTTAAACCCTAAACTGTTGTAACTAATGAATGCTTTGGAATACAGAACTAAGGTTGGTCTCTTTTTTAAAGAAGATTATTGGTGAGGTGAAAGATATAATGAATAAAAATGTTGTAAAAGTTTAGGTTTACTATAAAGAAAATGTACTTTAGTTTTTATGTTATATAAAATAAATATTACACCAAATAGTTTGGAATCTAAAATTGATTAAAAATAAAAAATAAAAGCCATATGTCTTCCTAAGTAATATTCCAAATTTGAAGTTGATATCACAAAAATTGAAAAAATATGATTTTGTTTAGGTGCTATACTAAAATAGCTAATGGATGACACCTAAACTCCACTGAATTTTTTTAATGCATTTTCCTGTCACAAATGTATACATTTCTGTTACAATATTACTAATATTAAAATAAATAAATAAACAACCCCCAAAATATGAAACACTGAGATTCAGACCTTTCCAACAATGTTTTGTAAAGATTAGAAAAAGTTTTAGTTATAAAATATTATAGCAAATTGTGTAAGGCAATATAAAAAGGGAAATAAGCAGTTAACAGGTTAAAATACATTTAAAAGTTTTGTGAAAAGTACTTATTTGAAATACAAAATGTGTAATTCCCTGAATAAACATACTGAAATTGCCAAAGTTACTGCTAGACTTTTACATTTTCTGAATGTAAGTGGTGTTTGTTTGTGCAAAAATTGTTTGTTATAATTTAAGTGTTCTGGAAAAAGCCCACCCACAAATCATGACATTATGAATAAGATTGTGCTGTTCCTTCAATAATTTTTATGCGCCAGAACCAAACACAAGTAAAGTAACAGTAAACCTTCCAATAGTTTCAGATCTGCTCACTGGCCTAACATATATTTTAGTACAAATAACATTTCATCCAAATTATGGTGCTTATGACGATATTAATAATATAGAAAAGCCTCTAGTTCCTTGTTTATTAAGTATAACATTTACCATCATGATTAGTATGCAGTTTTAATTACTGTGTTCTTATTTGTTCTCATTTCAGTGCCAATAACAGAATCCCGCATTATTGTCTCACTGAGGTTTTGGGTTATCACAACATTAAGTAGATGCCCGAGAAAAGGTAGACTGTTTTAACCAAACAGATTATGTGGAACATAATTTGGGAATACATTCTTATGAGCACATCTTAAATACACTCATCAATCACAACTGGGAAACTACAACTGATGTTAGCTGAATGCTGCCATGACCTTACCTGAGCCCTGCAGCCATTCTGTCATCGTCTGTTTCACGTCAAACGAGAGCCAACGATTGGACAAATCCTTGGAGACAAAGCGAGTGCCCAGATATCGAGCCTGATCTCCCGTTCCACGATACAGCTCCAGCCTCTGCTCCTGGTCCATTGTAGGACTCTTAATCCGAAGCCGAAACTCCGCTTGTGACAGCAGCCGGTAGTCTGGAATACTCTGTTTCATCTCTGACACGTTAAAAGTCAACTGATGCTTTGTGCCATTCTGAGCTACAGAGAAAGTGAGAGACAGAAAAGTTCACGGTTATTTTAAAGCTCAGACAACAGATCGCTCTTTTATCAAATTACCATCAGCCATTAATGCACAGAAGAACCAAAGTTTGCCAAATCTTTGAAAGATATTTAGAGTTTTGTTTGAGGCACTAAATAAACTAGGTATCTATCCATAAGCAGAATTGTATGTTCGGCTTTGTTTGTGAATTGATCAGTATTTATCGGACTGTAATTTGTTGCTTTTTATGTCAGTCAGATGGCAGTTCTTGGCCTTTATAATACAGGCAAGGCAGCATTTGTGTTGTGTGGCTTAATGAGGCTCATGCTGCCCTTGCCTGTATTTTGGCTGTAGCTGTGTAATTTAAAGAGAAAGCTATCATTAACCTGTGTTCGGGGTTGCTATAACTGGTTTTGCTGATGTTAAACATGGGGAGGAGGCCTATGGTGTGGGATGAGTTACCTCAGTCTCATTATGTGTACGGCCACTGATAAGCCAGCCATCTGCTACTGGCTAAACATTAGCTCTACCTTGATTTTTCAACCTGCTGGATAGACTCTTCTAGCACCTAATGCCGGTGTGACGTATCCCAATCTTCTAGCAAAAGAAGCTAAAGGCCAGTTGCATAAACATAGCCACTATATTAAGACCGTGTCTTACTTAGTATTTGAACAAAGCAGTTAGCCAAGTCTTTCTTTTCAAATTCGAATGACACCAATTTATTATTAAATCACAATTTACCAAAAAACAAAACAAAAAAAGATACCAGTACGACCAAGTGTCAACTGCTTAGAACAGTCTTCAAAGTTGAAGACTGAATGAATGAAGACTGATTACCGCTTGGTTAACTGCTACCTAGTCAAAAACTGTCTTAATATAGTGGTTATATTTATGAAACTTGTCCCAGTATCGATTAAAAAAAAATGAGACTATCAATCCAATAATATCATTCCACAAATGTGACTTTGAACACAGCCTGGAATCATAAATTCCACCATTTTCATTCAGTCGGCCTGATGAGACTGAGCCTGGGTGATTACCGCTCTCGCCGTGGGTTTTGTTTTGCTGTGGTTTAAGCGACACTTAATATTCAGTATACTGCATTATTGATTTGACTGCACTGACACTATTGGATGAGAACGAAATTTGAACTAATTTGAGCTGGATGATGACACTATTGTCGTCTGTTGAGCTGCTTTATTGATTAATTGCCTTTGTTTTATAATTGATTATTTTTTATTTATTTTTTTCTGTAAATTAATTTAATTGAAACTATAATGAACTGACTCTAGCTGAATAATGACACTATTGACTTCTGTAGAACTGCTTAATGAATTATTTATGTACTGTAATTGATGAACTTTACACAGTTACTGAAGTGAACTGACTTGAACTGAACAATGACATTTGAATTTCTCATATTGGATGAAGTTTGCATCGTTGATTCTGTTATTTTCCTGTATATTACTGTGAAGCTGCTTTGACACAACTTATATTGTATAAAGCGTTTTAGAAGCATAGACTTGACTAGACTTGCCAGTAGTTTATTACTTGGGGTTTAATTAAAAAAGATCTTAATCCTAACCGTAAGAATCTGACCTAGGAAACACTACTAATTACACACACATCAGACGGAAAACTTAAAAGAGACCATGCTGACTGACACATCCATCACTCATCCATGATTAGTAGAGTATATTAAAGCAATTATATCATTGTATTCAGTGTGCTTAAATAAAACTTAAGGAGTAGGAATAACTGCATGATTTATTCAGATAGCTTGTAGGGATAAATTTTAATTAGCTTGGCACTAACTCTGCTGTATGTAGCTGCTACCGGGATCAGTTTAACCAGTTCAGTCTTGATACATGAGATCTATACAATGTTAGTCACACCATCCAGTGTTACATTCAGAGCACTGAGGGTTACTGAGGAAGTTTTATAGATCTAGAAAACTGAACTAATCATCCATCTGCACACAACTATCTTCAGCAACACTTTCGATTAGGGAACACATTCACTGTTAATTAAGAGTTTTCCCTCAGTAAACTCCTAATTTGTTGCTTATTGAGTAAGAAAAGTACTTGTAGTTGTTAAGTTTAGGTATGGTGTAGGATTAAGGGAAGTAGAATATGGTAAGAAAAAGCCATAAATATGTGCGTTATAAGTACTGATAAACTGACAACAATAATAGGCTAGGCATAAATGCATAAATAAAACATCCAGTAATGTGATAGTTATTGGGTTGAAATGTGACCCACATGCTTTCATAAGAGTTATCCAATAACTATAATGGTTTCTTTTTTTCTCATTAGCTTGGTACATGTTGGACATGTTCTTTTCACTTTTGAGCGATATATATCGAATTGATTTGGAAACTATTTTATAATGGGTCCCATGTATCAACACCTGTAGGCATATATAAAAGATGTCAAGGACTGAAGGCACTGCTCTTTGTTGATGGTGGATCAGATGAGGGTGGAGAGGGATTTCTGTGTGTGTGTGTTTACGCAGGCTGGCGCTCAGGTAAACCTAGGACAGCTGTCCTAACAGGCACTGAGACAGACCTATCATTAGTAATGGGTGCAACCAGATTCCAGCAGGCTTAAAAATCTGCCTCTACAACACACGTTTTACACTCCTCTCCTCTTACTATCGCCATCCATAGAATCATGACTATCTGTGCTGCTCCAATCACATTGAGACATGACACACTTTCCCGGCAGATGAGCTGTGCAGTCAGCACAATCTTTGACATGTGATAACATGAAATGAAAAATAGCACACATGCAGTAGAACAGACTGATTGGCCTGAAGAAGGACATGGAAACCTGGGCATTGCTGCAGGGCATGGCTGTAAATCGAGCACTCTTGATTTGACAGCAGAATTTATGAATACACAACTGCACAGTCAACAATATCTTTTTCTTCGTCTCTTTCATCTACCTTCAACTAACAGATACTATTGAGTCTAGCAAGAAAAATAAATGTTCCAAATCAAATACGATGAGGCAAAATCTTAAGTTAAACATCTATGCTACTGAAAAAAATCATAATAGAAAGAACCCTGAACACCACATTAGACAATGATGGCAATCCATAATCCTACAAAAACAAGTCTGTAATCCTGAAAAAATATTTCAACACACTCTCATTGCTAAAAGTTGTGGTTCTATCTATTTCAAAATGGACAACACTAAGCATATGATGTTTTTCTATCTGTGTTCAACAAGTCAGGAGGATTACAAAAGGATTGTTCTGCTTTCTTGAATGCATTTAAAAGTATTGCAACAATAAAAATCCACAATATAAATGATTATTGGTGTTCCCCAAGGCAAGCATAGTTATGTCTACTATTAGAACAAACCTTGATCTTTAATATATAGAGTATTTTTTTTTTTTTCACTTACAGGCTAGAATATATTACACCACTTTTGCCTAGATTTTTGCACCCATTTACAGTCTGGACAAGCTGATGCTAGTTGCCAAAAGTCAGAGTCGGTCTGCAAGTTTGAGTTGACAGATTTCATAAGTTTTCCTTACCTTCAGACTATGATTCCATCCAGTCGGAGGATTTCAAAACCTGTGTTGTGTGAGAAAGTTACTTTGAAAGTAATGCATTACAATATTGCGCTAATCCATAAAAAAGTAACTAATTGCATTACTTAGTTACTTTTATGAAAAGTGATGCATTACGTTACTTTTGCATTACTTTTTGTCATGTGGGCTGGGCTTGCCTCCTTTGTTTTTAATATCAGAAAACCCAAAGGTTATATTTTTGGCACCTGTAAAGGCTCTTTCACACCAAAGGTGAAATTATTAGCCTCAGGCTGAAGGAAATGCCTCACTGCCAATCTCTGTCAACACAGAGACCGGAGAGGTTTCAATGAATGAATGGAAAAACAAAATAACCCGTGTTATTTATTTGAAAAAGTATTTTGTTGTAAATTCAAAAGTAATGCATTACTTTACTAGTTACTTGAAAAAGTAATCTGGTTACATTGCTTGTGATGCATTACCCGCAGCACTGATCAAAACGTGTTTGATATTTTGATCTGATTTTAGAAAACATATTGTTTTTAATTTGTCACATGTTTCTTTGTCAGTTTGAAATGACTTAAGTCTGGTAGTGAGTGATCCTCAGTCATTTAGTGTGTGATGCACAGTTTTTCCTCTCTGTAATTTATAAAGTCGGCAAGCAAACGATGCCTAGTGTTTTAAAATCCAAATTACAAATCTAATTATTATTATTATTAATTATTTACATTTGTGGCACCATGCAGCCTTGGAATTGCTTCACATATACTGTCCAACAATTCATTCTTGTGTAACGTAGTATTGCCAAAGTAAGCAATTACTACAGTACTACAGACTGTAAATACTGAGCGTGGGAGGCCTTGCACTTGCATCAGGACTTATTTCTTTAAATGTATTCCACCTTAAACAAATGTAAGAAGCCTTACACAAACACAGGAACATAAAGAGGACTTTTGTCCCATGAGGGAAACTGCAAAAGGAGGAATTCAATGTTGCTATTTGGGACTATTTCCTCTAAATCTTAGTCACACCTCAGAAACAAGCAACCCTCTTTGCTGTCAAATGGGCCTGTCAAAAATAGAGCAAAAAGACAGAACCAGTAAGAGACACAAAATAGATGGCTCAGTTACAGGAAAGTCCCTAACCCCAGAGGAATACACAAAAAGAAAACAGAATTAGTGAGAAGGACAGCGGATCTGACTTGTCTGCCCTTATCAACAGTTTCTCGCCCATATTTCTCTGTCTCTTTGTCCTTGGTTTTCATCCTTCGAGCAAGCCCCATCTCCAAGGAGGTCTTTATTCACTGCTCGTTTCGGATCACAGGCCTGATGTTGATGTCTGAAGTGTTTGAAGTGGTTAAATGAGGTAAAGAGTGTGAGGGATGAAAGCAAGTGGGTGGTAAGCATCAAATGTAAAGTTATTTCCTCATCAAAAACATATGTATTAACAAGAGATCCAACAGGTACAAGACAAAAACTGTGAAAAAAACAAAACAAAACAAAAAAAAAAAAACAGCTTGATCAGAGCAATCAAATAAACCGATTGTTCAGAATGAACAGACAGAAGTGTGCTCAAAGTGTTCACCCCCTAGCAAGAACTTGTTGTTAAAGTTTCGAGTTTAACAATCCAACACACTAAGCCAACAGCAAAAACAACTAGCCTATTAGAATACCACAGATAGTCTGAGTGCAACGATGAAATGGGATGAAATGCTCCCCTAGTGGCTGCATGAGGGGATCTGAAGTGAAGGCATGAGGGGTTTTTAGGGGAACACGTAACACAAATGTATGAGATCACGATTCATCACATACGAGTTGTTACTGCATTAGACAACCTAACATTAATTATCTGAACTGGACATGTTGGTCTGCTTTTCACAGAGCTAAAGAAACAAGACTTGTGATACTTGAATGACACTAATATTTCTGTAAAGAAAATTATATAAAATATTAAACCTTTGTAATGACTAGATGACTGTATACTTTTCCACTTAATTAAATGGCTACTTGCCAAATAAGCATATGCGTTACATTTATGTATATGAAATATACAGTCACAGGAAGTTAAAACACATATGAAACCTATTAGAAATTAAAACAATTTCATAGCCCATATAAATACATATGTTCATGTTCTGTATGTGTGATTCATTTTTGGACATATATGTCATGATGATGTATATATCCTAAATCATCAATACATGTTGATGTTATATAACTAAATCTAAAAGATAGACTTGTATTAAAAAGTAAATATACAGATTTTTTTTAATAAAGATGCATGCATATATATATATATATATATATATATATATATATATATATATATATATATATATATATATATATGCATCTTTATTATTGCTGCATATAATATTACATTAAAAAAATTAATCTTAATTTTATCATCTTATAGGTAACATATGGCAGATTCACTCTTGTTATAGAGCAATATTTGTCATATATTACATTCCCATATAAGTAAATAAATGACATGTAATTTTGGTGTGAGTTCACCATATTTTACTATGCAAAATAAACTAGACTAGCACATACATGCAGAAAATCATTGCATAGGAAATAGATTAATTATAAAGCCGTCAATTATAATTATAAAGTGATTATTATATAAAAATATTTCTCCACAGAATGCCGACATCAATAGGACATGATATTAAATTGTCTCTAAAGATGGACACTTCTGAGGACACTTCTTACCTTGCCGGATGACGAACTTGTGCACCTCCTTGCCAAAGTAATCTTCATCTTCAGCCTGCACAGAAACGGGCTTCATCTTCATTTCTTCACTCAGTTCAACAGTGCTGTTGTACAGAGAAATCATGGTATCTGAGATCTTCTGTCCCTCAACGTCTATCTCCGGTTCGGGCTCTTTGTCCATGCGCAGTTTGCTGAGGATCTGACCGCGGATGGCCTCTATCCGTTTCTTCTTCACCACCTCCAGGTCCAGAGTTTTGCACGTGGACATACATCCTGTTCTAGCCACCATGCACAGGGCCGTCAGTACCAAGCAAAGCAACCTCATGGTGCCAAATCTGAGCCCAAACTGTCTTTAGGTAAGGAGAGAGGCTCACCAAGAGTCTGTGTTTGATGCAGAGCGTTTGAATCAAACAGACACGGCTGTCTTGTTATTATGGAGGTGATGCTACCTGATGATGATTCTGGAAAGCACCTTGAATAATGAAGCCAACAGAACAGCTGATATGTAACAAGGGAAATTCCTGATGCCTCACCTGTTTCAGAGGTCCATCCAGGTGCAGTTTGGCCAAATGGAACAACAACTCTCCCACATAAACAAGCTTAGAGGCACACAAAGACCTGAACGCCGCCAGTCACTGACATGCAATTTTACATATGCCTCTAAGCATATAAATTTCAGTAAAACAAGCTTTTCTTCTTTCGGCACAACTTTATCGCCGGCTTACTGCTGGCAGTCGCACACAGAAATGCTTGTGTGAGTCCATGCGTCTGGACTGACTCTTTTTCTCTCCTCTGGTCTTGGATAGTTTCCGCTGTGAAAACACGCAAAGGTCCAGATACAATGACACGTCTGTAAGGGTGTTTGCTCGCTAACTTTCCTCTCTACTCGCAACTTCTCTGGTCTTGATGCTTCAGCCGATGTTTTGTCATCAAACCACTAAAGAAGACCTGTTAACTATTGGGCTAAACCAGACAACTCCATCCAGCTGCATCCTGCATTCGTAACGAAACAAAGCGACTTGTCCAGCTCAGATTTCTTCAGAAGTTTGCTTTTACAACATAAGGTTTCCTCTGCTGGTCAGACTGATTTTCCGGAAGTATTTAGACAATCAGATAACAGTAACAGTGACTTGCAGAGTTTGAAAGTTCTTCATTTAATTAACATGCATGTTAAAAAAAACCCTCTTTTAAGTCAAGTTTGAAAATCTCTGTACAGAGCAAAGA
Organism: Cyprinus carpio; assembly: GCF_018340385.1. NCBI lineage: Eukaryota > Metazoa > Chordata > Actinopteri > Cypriniformes > Cyprinidae > Cyprinus > Cyprinus carpio. Next base: position 6,237,839 of record NC_056611.1, read on the forward strand.
TTTCACAAGTTATCAGTCAAAACACTGTAAGTAACAGTGTTTTTTAGAAGACTTTTTAAGGGCTACAACCTCATTTTCCCACTACAAAGACAAGGGGAAAGATCCATTGACACGGCTAACCCCCACACACTAACACACATTTCACTGAGAGGAATTGAAAGGAAAACAGATCCTCTCGGAAAATACCCTGACGTGTTGGTCCCAGTGATGTAATATGTCAGGAAAAATCAAACTAACCACGTCCAACCCACGAGTCTCCAGTGACAGATGGAGTAAACAAAAAGAGTGAAACAAATGAACCGTCCACGAGTACCCAGGTAGTAAACGCGTGAAGCGCAGCAGTGACAGCCGGTGTGCTTTTTCCTTCCCGTCTTGCCTTTGTTCCTTTCTGTTTGTCCACTTTTATGCCTTTTGACCTCAGTCTGGAGTAAAAAAAAAGTCCTTCAGACCCTCCTTCTCTCTTGTACAGCACACTTTTTATTAGCTCCCTCTTGTAACACACTCCCTCTCCTCGCTTGTCAGAGCTTGCTGGTGACAAATTGATTTGTGAGAGCTTTACGTTCCAATAACTTCTCCCTCACTCGCTCTCTTTTAGGGTTGCTGTTGCTTCACTTGTGCTCTCCGCCCAGGAAATGAGGCTAACAGACTTTCTGAAATCTGTTGCTCAAACAGCACTTCTCTTATACTGGCCAGAAGGCACTTAGCAGCTTCTGGAAGGCACACACAGAGTGAAAGGACAGACAGGTAAATAACATGGGCATGACATTAACGTCTGGCCAAACTAACCACACACCTTTTTAAATGACTGCCAAAAGTGCCAAGGTAAGATGATGAGAGACACACTGGAATGCTCTCTATTGGATAAACACACTCCCAAAACCGAACCTGACGAGCTGCACAACAGAGCACTGTTATCAAGGCCACATTTATGTCACGCGGTGAGTTGATGTCCACTTTGCTGTTTATTTTCTGGCGTCTGCATCAAATGTTTTGAAACAGCTAAATAGATGTGAAACTGAAATGTTAGACACATGTGATCCAAATACACATTTGGCTGGATCCAGCAGACATTGGGAGTTTTTTAAATAACAATCCCATCTCTTTACCGAAAGAGCTAAACAGAATTATATTCTAAACAATCAGTCTGCACAACACTATAGCAACCAGTTATTTGCAAGCTCTCAGATAACCCCACTGCCCTAGGAAAATACATTGAGTCAAAGGGAATCTACAGTGTCATATACTGTGCTGGAAAATAATTCCATCATGCATTTTCACAAAGTAATAAACATTATGCAAAGCACTGTTCACTTTTCATTGTGCTTTTAAATTGGATTTGCTTGGTTTGTTTGAAATGTGAGTAGCAAGAAAATTAAACTAATCTCTATAACTGAAATATATTGCCTTTTCTATGCTTTGTTAAGGTGTGACTGATATACTGTTCTTAAATAAAGCTGAACAAGCTTCAGTATGTTTTGAGAGCATCCATTTTCTGGTGATTCTGGCCCCCTCTTGTGGAAATGAGAGCAGTGAAATTGTCTGCTGGTTTGAAGTCTTAACAATAAATTCTTGCAATTCCAAATACCTGTTATTTAACTGCTATTTTATTGCTACTTAATATCACAATTTTCAGGCATGCATTCAGAGACAGTCTTTAAGATGAAGTATTTTAACCTCCTTAGAAAATATTAAGATTTAGTGCCAAATATTTTCTAGGTTTTCTTGGCATATAGGTCTGCATCTTGTTTTCAGAAATTCAGAAAAGAAAGAAAAAAGCAGCATCTTCTGTTTTCTAAACAATGCATCTATCACTATAGCTATATATGGATGTAATACTTCAATCTTCACTGAGGTTACTGTGGGACAGGGTCACATTCAGTCCAGCACCACTTGTGTGTGTTTGTACAGTCAGCCAACACTGACCTGCAAAATTTCTCACAAACTATAGTCACCAGCACACACTTCTAGAGCCCACAAACTCAAACTGCAGTGTGAATCTGAAGACACGCAGTCTCAGAACCTGTGTGCAATTATTTTCATACTCACGAAAGTGTCAAAGTTAGTGCTTACTGGAAATTTCTTCAACTCTGCTGGACCTAGATTTTATATTATTTATTTCATTTTTTAAAGAACTTTTAACCCATGATTGATTATTTAGTGATTGTAAAAATTCTATATTTAGGAAGTAACTAAACAACACATAAACGATATTCAGAAATGTCTGAAACTTCGATAACAGGGCAAAATTCATAAAAATAAATAGAAAACAACTTATGTCATATTTAGTTTGTCTTATGTCTCCCTTTTAGTGAACAAGATTTAAACAATAACAATTAGAGAGCTCTTAAATTCAACTGTAATGTTATGAAGCTATGAGAATACTTTTTTTGCACAAAGAAAACAAAAATAAAGATTTTCTGTGTCAGACTCTGCTCTGCATTCAGGAAAGTACCATGACGCATGCATGTGCTGCTGCTGATGCAAGAGACTAGAACCCGGATGCGCTGCGCCTTGTTATCAAGCAGATGAAAGCAAAGACATGTGTTGTGGTACTCTCCTGATCACACTTTATATCTGGTGAAGTAATATGTACTAACATTACAGTAAATACACGTAAGACTATGCATTCACTATGCAAATATGCTGTTCTGGAAAATTCCCACATTTTGAGGAACAAGGACATGGTTAGGGTTAGAATTATCTGTAAAATAATAATTTTTAATGAAAAAAAAAAAATAATTGTAAAAAAAAAAAAAAAAAAAAAAAAAATAAGTAAGTAAATAAATCCTTTGTGTAGCACTTACTATATTAGACCAATATGGAAGCCCGTTTCCGCCACTAAATAAAAAATAAAACAAGGTAATAGTGACTTTTTATCTCACAATTCTGACTTTTTTTCTCTGAATTAATAATAAAAATAACAATTATTATAAAAAAAAAACAGAAATGTCAAAAATAAAAACAAAAATAATATGAATAATTAGATAAAAAACTTTTTTTCTCAGAATTGCGAGTTCATATAGCGATTGCGAGTTATAAAGTCAGAATTGCGAGATCTAAACTCGAAAGAAGTAGAAAAAAACTCTTAACATTTATAAAAAAATGGCGGAAACTGGTGGCCCACTGGGGTTAAAACTTGAACCCTCATCTTCCATAGACCAAAGCAAGCTTTAGTACATGAAATAATTGTAATGTAACATTTTATATAGTGCCCACCTGGGGTTAAAACTTGAACCCTCATTGGAAAACTCCAATACAGGGGAGACAAGAAATAATTGTAATGTAACATTTTATATAGTGGTGTGAAAAAGTATTGTCCCCCTTCCTGATTTCTTATTTTTTTGCATGTTTGTCACACTTTAATGTTTCAGATCATCAAACAAATTTAAATATTAGTCAAAGATAACACAAGTAAACACAACTAACAGTAAACAGGAACAGTTTTTAAATGAAGGTTTTTTATTATTAAGGGAAAACAAAATCCAAAACTACATGGTCCTGTTTGAAGAAATGTTTTCCCCCCTGTTAAAACTGTGGTTTATCACACCTGTGTTCAATTTCTCTAGCCACACCCAGATCTGATAACTGCAACACCTGTTCACAATCAAGAAATCTCTTAAATAGACCTGTCTGACAAAGTGAAGTAGACCAAAAGATCCTCAAAAGCTAGACATCATGCTGAGATCCAAAGAAATTCAGAAACAAATGAGAACGAAAGTAACTGAGATCTATCAGTCTGGAAAAAAAGGTTATAAAGCCATTTCTAAAGCTTTGGGACTCCAGCGAACCACAGTGAGAGCCATTATTCACAAATGACAAAAACATGGAACAGTGGAGAACCTTCCCAGGAGTGGCCGGCCAACCAAAATTACCCAAAGAGCACAGCGACAACTCATCCAAGATGAAAACCACTGCTGAGCAGAAAGAACATAAAGGCTCATCTCAATTTTGCCAGAAAACATCTTGATGATCCCCAAGACTTTTGAGAAAATACTCTGTGGACTGACGTGACAAAAGTTTAACTTTTTGGAAGGTGTGTATCCCATTACGTCTGGTGTAAAAGTAACACTGCATTTCAGAAAAATAACATCATATCAACAGTAGAATATGGTGGTGGTAGTGTGATGGTCTGGGGCTGTTTTGCTGCTTCAGGACCTGAAGACTTGCTGTGTTAAATGGAAACATGAATTCTGCTGTTTACCAAAAAAACCCTGAAGGAGAATGTCCGGCCATCTGTTCGTGACCTCAAGCTGAAGCGAACTTGGGTTCTGCAGCAGGACAATGATCCAAAACTCACCAGCAATCCAGCTCTGAATGGCTGAAGAAAAACAAAATGAAGACTTTGGAGTGGCCTAGTCAAAGTTCTGATCTGAATCCTATTGAGATGCTGTGGCATGACCTTAAAAAGGCGGTTCATGCTCGAAAACCCAAACCCAAGGCTGGCCCAACCAGTTATTAGGTTTAGGGGGCAAACACTTTTTCACACAGGGCCATGTAGTTTTGGATTTTGTTTTCCCTTAGTAATAAATGCCTTCATTTAAAAACTGCATGTTGTGTTCATTTGTGTTATCTTTTACTAATATTTAAATTTGTTCGATGATATGAAACATTAAAGTGTGACAAACATGCAAAAAAATAAGAAATCAGGAAGGGGGCGAACAATTTTTCACACCACTGTACAATAGAGCCCCAGTGCACAGCCAGCGCACACAGATATGAGCCTCACAGAGGTGGAAGGGTTGTGTCACAATGCTCAGCGATCACTTACACCAGCTAGAGCTCAGATCCTGACCCAGCTTGACAAAGATCCGCTCAGGTCCTGCCAGTTCTTCTCCTTTATTTCTTCACGGCGTCTGCGCGTAACTACGCTTCTAAAAGGACTCGCTGGAGTGAATAAATCGACGAATATCCAGTGTGACGTCTCCACATGCCGTTCTACCGGAATGACGGCTTATGGTTACTAGGATGCAGCTTTCTGAAAGACGATGCCTCAGGAAAGTGCAGGCACTGAACTGAAAGAACTGCGTGTTTGGAGCTCATGAGAAATATTTGCGACTGTAATAAACAGTGAAATAATGTTCACAGCCAAAGAGGAAGTACTGTTATTCTGTAAAACACAAGTTTTGGAATTGTAATTGACACGAGTCGTTCTTCAGGTAAGGTGACCAGGTAACTTATTGTGCTTCTAATTCACGTTCACACTTTAACTTTTGAATTAGACTTTTTTTTTTCTCCTTCTTGGTATCATGGTAAGTCTTTTAGATGATAAACAGTTTGCATATTTTATTAAATAAACTCATTCTCATAAATATTTAATTAGGTATTCATTAAATAGACAAATTTAAAAAAAAATCTTTGAAGACTCAAGCCTACTGGATGACAACTATGACAGTGTGAATGAATATAAACATTAATACTACTAAAGTAACTAGCTAGCTTAATAAAGACAAATATTTGCTTTAATATGTTTTTTAAGCTTTGGAAATATATAGGCCTAAATTTATTTCAATTTTTTTTTTTTTATAGCAATTGATTATATTAACTTAATGTTAATGTTAATTGCATTAGCTGTACAGAATGTTTTGTCAGATACCTGACATAATTAACTGACATTTTTTTAATGAAGACAACTGAGTGTATGTATATATATATATATATATATATATAACTCGAATTAACAAAATATATATATATATATATATATATATACATACATACACTCGAATTAACAAAAACAACAAACAAATAAATTAACACTATGCATGCAAACTTATGTGGATGCTCCTCTCTAATTTATCTTTAGTTTAGCTTAGCTTTAGTTCCCAGGAATTTTGGTGAACATGGTAACACTTTATTTTGAAATTTTGTGACTTTGCAGCTCCATGTCATATAGCAGTCATTAGTGTACAGTATTAGTGGTCTGTCAGCTTAATATCTTATAACACTTTATTGTCATCTTCCCCTACAGATATTCTACCGACTAACTTTGCAAGTGCATGCAAATTATTCTACTAACCCTAACTTAACAGTCTACTAATACTCTGATGAGAATTAGAGGCAAAGTTACTTACAGTAAACAGAATTTCAGTAGGGGGCCATCAAAATAAATTGTTACTGTGGAAACAAATCGCGCCATTCAGTGACACTCTAGAGAATTTTGTGCTTCCATATTTGTGGCAACAGTTTGGAGAGGCTCCTTTTTTTCAGCATGACACTGAATGCCTTTGTGCACAGACTGAGTTTCATATATAAATAGTCTAACAGAAGCATCTGACCTAATGATGCTCTGAATGAGAGCAAATCAGCCCGACATTATTGTAGCAAACTCCCTATTAATGGCCTTGGATTTTGAAATTAAAAGCATGTGTGGAAGTTTGTTCAGGTGTCTATACTTTTGGCCATATGCTGTAGTGTTTCTTCTTAAACTTGAATTCATTTTTTGATATTTTATTTGTTCCACACCATACAGCATGACTTTGTATGATTGTTTGTTTGCAGTATGTAACTCTTCATGCTCTCTGAGAGATGGATAAGTATGAGAAACTGGCTAAGATCGGCGAGGGCTCATATGGAGTGGTGTTCAAATGCAGACACAGGGACACCGGTCAGATAGTGGCCATTAAAAAGTTTGTTGAGTCTGAGGATGACCCAGTCATCAAGAAGATCGCACTGAGAGAAATCCGCATGCTGAAGGTAGATGGTAGATATGGAGATGGTATGCTTACTAATTGCAAATCCACCAAACATTTACACATTTATACATAATCATTTTAATTTGCATCCATGCAGCAGCTGAAGCATGTGAATCTGGTGAACTTGCTTGAGGTCTTCAGGAGAAAGAGACGTCTTCATCTAGTCTTTGAATTCTGTGAGCAAACTGTTCTAAATGAACTGGACAAACACCCCAGAGGGTCAGTCACATTTCCTTTTCTTTCTTTTTTTTTTTTTTAGGATATATACTTTGAATATAAAGAATGGTACTTGACTCACAAATGCAGCCCCTAGCAATATCCACAGCAGAATATATTTTTTTATGTAAAAATAAATAAATAGATAAATAAATAAACGAATAAACAAATGAATGAATGAATGAATGAATGACAGTAAACATTAAAGAAATTCAGTAGTTTTTGTTTTGTTTTGTTTTTAAGATATTCCAATCTTTTCTTGATTTCCCCCTTCCCTTGATCTTTTTCTAATTGTCCTATTAAATTGTATATATTAAATATTTAATATTGTTGTAGTATTTATGCAATATTGAATTCAATTATAAATATTTCTAAAGCTATTTTTTGTAGTGTCTTTTCTTTTTTTTTTAGATATTTAGATTTCAAAATATCTTATGGGGGGTAATTTCCCAGCTAAAACTTATGCGCAATTAATTTGTGATTCATTAGATTAATCAACACATCATGTAATTAGAATAAAAAAAAATGTTTCATAACTATATTATGTTTATACTGTTATCTCAAAAATCACCATGAAATGAAAACTGACCCTATTTATTTGCGTTCCTAGTCTTCTTGCAAAAAATGCTTTCCTCTGTAATCTTCCAGTCAAATGTAATAACTTGTCTCACCCTAGAAACAACTTTCTTTTCAGCTGACTTCACCCATCGCTCTTTCTTTTCAACCCCTCCTCTCCTACGACTTGGTATGCTCCTTGACGGATTTCTTGATTCTTGAATGTTATTTCATGCTGACTTCTATAGACTGTATCTAGTGTTGTGTTTCCAAGCTCCTAAACTGGTCAGACCACAAAGGCTGTGGCTGCCCAGCATTCTCTCTCTTTCCCAGAAGGCCTTTCAGTCGTAACCTTAGCTGCTTCTCAAAACAAAGGAACAGGTTGCCATTGACTACAGGCCCATGGTTACTGCAGATATATGGGAGCTGTACTGATATTTAGAAAACTGTTCTTAGATCCTGCCATCTATGCCAAAAATGTTAGATCCTGCTAATCTGTAGTTAGCAGAATCTATGAGGCTTGATGTGAACATTTGGCCATTTTTCTCTTTAGGGTTCCTGAGGCACAACTCAAGAGTATTGTATGGCAAACTCTACAGGCCGTGAACTTCTGTCACAAACACAATGTCAGTATGTCCAACCTCTCTATCTCTATCTCTCTAGCTCTCTTTTTTTTTCTACCAGTGTGTGTCACTGATGAATGCTACAGACAACTGTGAAAAGTCACACTATTGAATAACCTCATTTTTGGAAAAGGAAGGAGACAGCTAACAATAAAAAATGATGTCTTGGAATAAGTTTATCTCATGACATACAGCAGGCTCTCAGTTCGTTTTAATGTATTTTTGTAATGAAGGAGTCACTTAGTCAGTGACTATGTTTACATGTTACCGTAATGTGAATATTATGACATTTATATTGCAATTAAACATTAGCTATATTTTGATCAAAATGATGCAATTAAGCTCATAATCTCAGTAACCATAATTGTAATAAAACACGTGGTGAATGCCGATTTCAATAAACAGACATATAAAGATTTGAATTGCATATATTCCACCAAGTGCACCAAAGACAAAAGTGCTTCAAAAATCCTCCACTTGAATCACTGAAATCTATCAATAACTCGCTGCCGCCAATCTCTGCTCCGTATCTTCTTTCAGAGAATGTGATCATGGAAGCATAAGTCAAATTGTATTCATTGATAGTAATAGTAATTATAATAGTAGAACGAGGCCAGAATAGGGCAGCGTTTCCACCGTCGGGCCAGAAGCTCCGCTGCGCATCACTAAAACCCGCCCTTTACACGCCTCTCAGGAACAACGTCATGCAACCCCATCATTTCACCAACAAAGAGAAGTTATCAGAAAACTAATCAGAAATAAGTCACTGGAACATGCACGATCACAAAACGAACATGGTAACAGCGGCCTTTTGTTTGCATGCTTTGTTAAATATTCAAATTCAAAAGCATCGATGTTTTACTATAAGTGATACAGTGAGCATAATGAATCAATTTATCAGGACTCAAAATTAATCACACAGAAATAAATGTATTTCTATTTTATTTATTTATTTTTAACGCTTATGAAAATAGCCTGCTTATTCAGTCGAGACTGTTTCTGTTTATTTGTAGCCACAGCCTATATACGTCACATTTAGAATGAATGATAATAACTCTTTTTTTATAAAAGCTCCCGAACAAAAATCATTATTATATTTTGATGACATGCTACGCGGAGCTAAACTCTCGAGACGAGACTTATGACAGATAAAACATGTTACTAAATAAATACACAATTGTGATAGAGAATAAGAAGCTGACGTCTGATTTCTTCAAGTGGTTGCACTTACCATGTTTATTATGGTAACGTTAATGTTTAGCGTGCATAGTCTTTTACATCGCTTATAAATATTTCTGCCTTTTATGATGATTATAATCCACATCGGATCGCATTATTTCAAACACTCACTGCTGACTGAAAGTGAGTTTTGAGCTCAGCTTATTTTTAAAAGTTTTTAATGTTGATGTTATAGCTGTTATCTTTCTGAAATGAACGGCGCTGACACTCTCCGCTCGCGGAGAAACTCCGCCTTTGTTCATAACCACTCCTCTAGCCCCAGCTGGCCTGCTTTGGCCCAAGGTTTGCGTCGGGCCAAAAAACCCTGGCCGTTGCCCCTGAAGAAGCCCCGACGAGGCACGATCAAGCCCCGGAAGTGACAGTGGAAACGCGACTGGCCCTGGCACGCACTAGCACGCCCGCTTTAAGCCCGACAGTGGAAACGCGGCTATTGAGCTGTTTTGGTGCTACATTCTTGCTAGATCAGTTAGCCTATATTACCTGTGTTCAGGTGATTTTTTTTAGAAAGAAGAAGTCTTTAAAAAAATCCCTGCCTTATTATAGTGGGAATTATGTGTATGTATCTCAGTCTTTGTCTGTGTCTACCAGTGTATCCACCGTGACGTCAAACCGGAGAACATTCTTCTAACCAAGACCGGTGTGATCAAACTATGTGATTTTGGCTTTGCTCGCATCCTCAGTAAGTGTCACTCACTCTCTAGCCATTTATGTGCATTTAGCATCTTCACTTCATTAATGACTTATTTATACTTCCTACCTATATCAGCTGTCATGTGTCCTGAGCTCACTTTCAGGGCAGCGTGAAGCCTCACAGGTGCAATCAGCCAGTCAGGATCTGCTTACATGCTTCATCCTTGGGTTTCAGCATGTTGTTACTATAGGCTAACACAAGGTCTATCCATCAGCATGTTGTAATCCTTTCTGTATGATGCACATGTAATTCTGAATCAACAGTATGTGTGCGTAGCTACTTATACATGTTTTGGGGACAAATTTGTATCCAGAAATGAGCTCTCGCAAAACCTCCTTTTCAGGATGTCCTCATTTGTAAAAATAAATAAATAAATAAATAAATAAATAGAAAATAAAAAAATGAGTATAAAGTATAGTAATCTGTACAAATTCTGTTAGAGTTAGTAAGTGGGTTAGGATATAGTATTTATAACTAGCTGCATACAGTATAAAAACAAAAAGTATATGGAAGGTCCTCATTTAGATAGCTGTAAAAACGTGTGTGTGTGTTTGTGTGTGTGTGTGTGTGTGTGTGTGTTTGAAACAGCTGGTCCAGGTGATGATTATACTGATTATGTGGCAACACGATGGTACCGGGCCCCAGAGCTCTTGGTCGGAGATACTCAGTACGGTCCCCCAGTGGATGTCTGGGCCCTCGGTTGTGTCTTTGCCGAGCTGCTTTCTGGAAATCCTCTTTGGCCGGGACGTTCTGACGTGGATCAACTGCACCTCATACGAAAAACACTGGGTACTAAAAGTAAAAGAAAGGAAGAAGTTTGAATGTTGAAATTTATATACAAAAGGGTCCAAACGTCTGAGACCGCTTAAAATGTGGAATTTAAAATCCAACTAAAAACTGGAAATTAACAAAAGAAATATTTAAAGCAAAGATATTTTGAAACATTTCAATAATTAGAAACTGTCCTGTTTACATACTGTTGGTTATCGTCTAATTGGTGGAACCCCATTTCTGCCAGAGAAAAAAAAAAAAAAAAAAAGGTAATTGTGACTTTTTATATTAGGGAGAAAAAAGAGACTATTTTTATTCAAATTTATTTCTTGGAATTTGACATCATAATGCAATTGTGACTTTATATGTGAGAAAAAATGATCAGAATAGCAAGTTTATATCACAAATTTCTTAGAAAAAAGTGAAAAGTAAACTCGCAACTGTGAGAAAAGAATTCTGAATTGTGAGATAAAAAGTTACAATTACTATTCAGTGGCAGAAACAAGCTTCCATAGTTAGCAGTTGTAGTCACTACAATTGTGACCCTGGACCACAAAACCTGTCTTAAGTGTCAATTTTATAAGCTTTCCATTGATGTATGGTTTATTAGGATCGGTCAATATTTGGCCAAGATACAACTATTTATTACACGGCTCTGTGGAACACTTGATTCTGATTGGTCAGTCGCAACATTCCAAGGTATGTTATCCCTGGATAACAGCCGGTAAAAGCTAATAACACAGGCTCATCCGGGTAACAGCAGTCGGAGCTGTGCTCTTGCTTGAACAATTTTTTTCTTGGTGGAAGCTTTGTGTTTGTTTAGCTAATAAAATATTAAAACTCGATTATAAGAGAACTAACAAACTGGTAAGGTTTTAAAACATTTTCGTCTTAATTCTTTTATTGGCTTAATTATTTTGTAGTGAAATGTTGTCTAATAAATGGTTTGACTGCACTGTTTGCCTTAAATGTCCATCTAGTTTGAACTTGCCACTTGCTTGCAAATGCTGTCTTCAAGGAAGCTTTGCGTTCAAATATTTCAACTCAAATCAATATTTTGTGTCTAATTATTTACTTATGTGGCAAGTAGCCGTGTAATAAGGGGTCCTGATCTCCCTGTTGGGGGTTTATTCTGCGAGAACAACCGGCTGGATGTACATTATACCTTACTTGAAAATCTGAAATCTGAGGGAGCAAAAACAGAAAAAAAAAAAGAATAAAATACTGAGAAAATTGCCTTTACAGGTGTCCAAATAAATTATTAGCAATGTATATTACTAATCAAAAATTAAATTTTGATATAGTTACAGTAGGAACTTTACGAAATATCTTCATGGAACATGATCTTTACTTAATATCCTAATGATTTTTGGCATTTTTGACAAATTTATAATTTTGACCCATACAATGCTTTTTTGGCTATTGCTAAAAATATACCCCAGCGAATTAAGACTGCTTTTGTGCTCCAGGGTCACAATTTGTTTCTGTCATATGACTGTGAATGTTATTGTATAAAAAATATCATAATTGAATTAAATGGCAGATAATTATTATACATTGAACTTATATGCTTTAAGAGCATATTTCATTTCACTTGTATGACTAAAGTTTGGTCTAAATCTCATAAAAAAAAAAAAAAAAAAAAAATTAAAAAAAAAAAACAGTTATACACTGACTCTTGACCTCTGAACTTTGACCTCGATAGGTGACTTGATCCCACGGCATCAGCAGGTGTTCCACTCCAATGTCTTCTTTAGTGGAGTCAGCATCCCTGAGCCTGATACCATGGTAGCACAAATTCACACAAAAATACACACCTACTTGTAAAAAAAAAAAAAACATCAGTATGGAATGTAACTAAATTTTATTTTATTGTTGTAGGAGCCATTAGAGAAGAGGTTCCATGGTGTTTCTCCTCATGCTATTACTGTGATGAAGGTGAGATATCAATACATGCTTATTATATACTTATTATATATTTTTGACCGCTGCTGGCCAAATAGGTGCCCTAAGCAGAATTGTATTGTTGTGCCCCTCCCTCAAATATTATAAAAAAACAAAACAACAACAACAACACCTACTATAGGGGTCAAAATAGATCTTTAATAAAATATAAAAGTAAATAAATTGTAATTAAATTGTATCATTTATAAATTACAATTGTAGCTATAGACAGTTACCTATGGCCATGATTTTATTAATACAGTTTGATTTTATTGTCTCAAGCATTCAGAAATCACACAAAAGAAAATAGTTTTACTACAATAAAACCATGGTTAATATTTGTAAGGGTTGTGATGTCCACATGTTTTTTTGTTTTGTTTTTTGAAGAAATTATAGAGGCTGTAGCATTTCTATTGCAAAAAAGTGGCCAAAAATTAAAGTGGATATTTAATTTAACTGTTTGATCAATAATAAACAAAGATTTGATCATCCTGTAAGTGTAACAACAGCAATGGACTGACAGACTGATGATGTTCATGTTTACTTTTTATGTATGTATAAGTTAATTTTAATATAGAACAAAAGTGTTTTTTTTTTTTTTTTTTTTTTTTGAGCAACTGGGATGGAGCCTCCTCTGGGAGTTAGTGCCCTACGCAAACTGTGTACTATGTTTATAGGGAGCACCGGTACTGATTATATAAGTCTCACATGCCACTTTTCCACAGACAGGGGACCAGTAATAATCTTCACTTCTTCACATCTAGATTAAAACACGGTGTTCTCACAATGCTGTCAAACATTACAGTATGGCACTAGCAACGTCTAAATCAGGAAATTGATTTCCAAGGAATTTATGAACTGATAAAATGCATACCTTCAGTTATGTCTATATAGCAACCAAACACAATTTCATTGAGATATACAAAAAAAGGTAACATTTAAAAATCAGTAAGCCTTTTTGGAGAATTCTTTACAAATGGATTATATTAAAGGGGTCATATGATGCGATTTCAATTTTTCCTTTCTCTTTGGAGTGTTACAAGCCCTTGGTCCATAAAGAAGAACTGTAATGTTGCAAAGAATAAAGTCTCAAATCTAAAGACATATTTATAAAAGTTAAGAGTCAACTACGCCCTCCTAAAACAGCTCATTCTAACATGCCCCAGCATGTCTACTTCACGATGTGGGAAGATTTGCATAATGCCACCCAAATGTTCACGCAAAGAAGAAGCCGTAACTTTTACGTAAAATTCTTGCTGTTGCCGCTGCCGCCGTCATGTTGTGGAGACACTATGTGTTTAATTGTAAAAGCGAAAATACTTTGTTTGGTCTTCCAAAAGAGGACACGACTAGAAATCAGTGGTTAAGTTGTATTTACAACACTGTTCCAGAACAGTTCACCCCAAATATTTAGATGTGTGCAGCACATTTTATGGAGGACTGTTTCCTGATCCTGGGAGAGAAGACTACAATGTAGGCTGTTCTGACTCACAGACTGTAAGTATGTTTACATATGTAAAGGATTTGCCACTGACGATTCAAACATGAGTTCTGAGCAGTGTAGAGCAGCGTTTCTCAATTCCAGTCCTCGTGCCCCCTTGCTTTGCACATTTCATATGTTTCTCTTATCACTTCAGACATTTGTTCTATTCAAATGTAAGTGCCCCATGAAGTGGACATCATAGGATATTCCGCCATGATTCCAGTTCGAAGCGAACGTATATGTTCCATTCAGAGTGCATTGAAGTGTACGAGATGTGAATTTAAATTGTATACACAGTATAGTAAGGGGCGTAACATTTCCGTCACAGGCTTGAGGCATTCAGCCAATCACAACACACTGGATAGCTGGCCAATCAGAGCACACCTCGCTTTTCAGACCGATAAGCTTTGTAAAAATCAACACATTTCAGAAAGGCAGGGCATAGAGGAGAAACAATAATGAACAGTATGTGGAAAATAATGTGTTTTTTGAAACAAACCGCATAAACACATTTCATTACTCCAAATACACAAAATAATGTTCTTTTTAGCAGCATCATATGACCCCTTTAAACTCTGTTAAACTAAAAAAAATTATTTGCGTTTTAATTTCAAGTTAATATACTGAGCTATTTACACAGATGTTTTAATTAGGCCTATCCTGTGGCTCCTTCTGATGGACAACATTAGTATTCAAACAAATGGCTTTGATATCGATTATATTAATGGTTGATATAAATGGGTGATTTTTTTTAGAAGTTCCCAAGGAATCAGAATTTGTTAAATTTGGCATGTTTCCTCAGAATTTCCTGTTGTCCGTGAATATATTAAGATTTGCGAAGTTTTAACATTGCATTGACAACAAGAAGTAATTATGGGCCACATAAATATTTGCTAATATCAATACATTGATTAAACAAATCATAAATCTTAAAAAAAAAAAAAAAAAAAAGTTCTCAGGGGCATCTCAGATTGGTGGATACCCAATTTTGTGCAAATCAGACAAACTACATAGGATAAGTAGGCTTTTAAATAACTCAAAATGGTGGAAACTTTGGACTTTGCATTTGGCAGAAACATGTTAATTCATGAAAATGTGTGATGCCATACAAACTAATTATCTTTCAATGCTTGGATATATTACAATTCTTTTTTTTTTTTGCCTGCATGGTGTAGAATCACTTTGTGCAAAGTCTGGTGAAGACTGGGTTAGGAAGAGTTTGAACAAAAGTAAATAAAAAATCGTCCTAACCTTTCCCCTGTTACGGCGCCCCGACTATGGTTCCTGAAACATAGGCTGAAAAGCAAAGGACTTTATCATAGCACCACGTAGTGGCATGGATGCTGAGTAGTTGAAAATAGCACAAAACAAAATTCATAAAACATTTATGAACAGAAACTAAAACTCAAACAACATCTGGACAGTTCGTCACTGAAAGTGATAGTCCACCCTCATGTCGTTCCAAAGACCTTCACTCATCTTCGGAACACAAATTAAGAAATTTTTGATGAGCTCCAAGAGCTCTCTGACCCTCTCATAGACAGCAAGGGTCCTGCCATGATCAAGGCACAGAAACGTAGCAAGAGCATCAGTAAAATGGACCATGTGACATCAGGGGTTCAACTGTAATTTTACGAAACTATGAGAATAGTTTTTGTGCACAAAGAAAGCAAAAATAATGTCTCAGGTTACACGTGTGGTTCCCTGAAAAGGGGAACGAGACGCTGTGTCCCCTAGAGGGTGCTTTTGGGGAATGTCTCTGGCATGACCAGTGTCTGAAGCATGAGTCTAAACACAACAATATACTTGACATTGGCAGACGGCAGCATATGACGTCACGACAGGTGTGCCCGAGAGTATAAAAGGGCACCTGTAAAAAGCGTCATCCACTTCTAGTCTGAAGGAGACATGCAGGAATTCCTGAAGCATGGCAAAGGGATGCAGCATATGCTATGTCTCCTAGAGGGCGCTTTTGGTGAACTGAATGCCCATGCTACCATGCTGAAGGGATGAGTGCCTAAATGGCTGAACCAAGTCAAATACTCAGAGGAGTCCTCACCTCTGTACCAGCAACACCACAGACCGAAGCCTCTCAAGAACAGAGACCTTTAAAGGAAAAAGGAAGTCTAACTATGCTCTTATTGAGGCCAACATCCAAGAAAGCTCACAGAGAGTCTAGCAATCAGAATCAACTGGCTTGTGAAGCTCTGCAGAGTGGAGGCCTAAATACAACACGCCTAGCAACACTCCATTCTACTTAGCCAATACCTAGCTAAGCTTTAGGAGCGGAGGCCACAGAATGACGACTCTCTAGCACTGTTTTCACACTGCAAGCATGAGCGGCATGTATTTTTTTTGCCGTGCATGTAAATTAATGTGTGCATTCACAACGGCAGCAGAAGCAGCACATTAGCGTCAATCAAGGCCCAAATCCTAATGACAAAATAAATACAAATCCAAACAAAAATTGACAAAAATGCACAGAATAAGCATGTAAAGCACATAAAATAAATACAATTTCATACAAAAAGTGTTCAAAATGCACAGAATAAGCATGTCTAGTGTGTTTTAACATGAATTGTAGTATGTCAGGAAAGAAAATGAAGAATCAAAAATATGTATAGAAGATTTACCCATTTAAACTTGTTTTTAATTATTCAGTTTGATTTCTTTTTATGCCGGTTGGTCCCCAAACCCATCACGCTGCCGCCACTGAAAACTCACATGTCTACATAGATAAGCAAATTATAACTTAAAACATTTTATCAAACTTACAACGAACAATTCATTTTGCTCAGGATCTTAAGTTACAATAGAGTATATACATAAGAAATTTGTAGAAAACTTACTGACAGCTTCTGTAAATATTGTATTCTGTAGATATTGCACTCGTGTTCACTTAACTGATGTGGCAAACTTACGCCTTTTATTTATTTTCAGTTCTTCAGTTACAGAAACGGTGCTATAGACACAATAAATTTACATGACATCTTCAACATTCGGCCTACTAAAATTATAATAAACGCTCAGCATGTTCACCTATGGTTTGGTAAACACACCTTTGTCATTTTTTTTAAACCCTAGCCTACATAAATAATTAGGTTCAAAAGTATATTTACAGTGAAATGCACTAAACAAACACATCTGAAATGAATTAACACCGTCATACCTAATAAACATCATATTCCCACCTATCAATTAGCTAAAATAGAACGAAAATTTATATTGCTCCAGATCTTCAGTTACAAAAAATGGACACAAGACACAAATTATAAACAAGGACACAAGACGGACACAGACAAATCATATTGACAGCTTCTAAGAAAAATATTAAGTATAAGCTTTAAATTACAATTGTCTAGAAATGCATAAAAACGCATATTGTCTCTAGAAACTGCATTTTCACCTTACTTTTTTTTTTCCAGCTCTCCATAAATAATAGCTAAATACAAATTTCTTCATTTCTCACAAAAATCAACAATAACAATTAGTTAAAATCCAACTAATTATTCACATTTCTCACGATCATTTACAAAAATGGAGCTAAATCACAAAAAAATACTATTTACACACAAATTTTATTTCTTTGCACACAGAAAGTATTCTCGTAGCCTCATAAAATTACAGTTAGACCCCTGATGTCACATGGACTATTTTACTGATGTCCTTGCTAGGTTTCTGTGCCTTGATCATGGTAGGATCCTTGCTGTCTATGAGAGGGTCAGAGAGCTCTCAGATTTAATCAAAAATACCTTAATGTGTGTTTTCGAAGATGAAGGAAGGTCTCACGGGTTTGGAACAACATGTGTGTGAGTAATTAATGACAGAATTTTCATTTTTGGGTGAACTATCCCTTTAAGCACAATAAATAAATACTTCCTAGCATAAAATATTAAAGTAAACAACAGACAAAGGGTCTTTACTGTCTGACTAATCACATCTGTTAGCCAGTGAAGAAGCAAGATCTCCAGGAATATGATTGGGGACCCCTGTGATTTAACGTTATTATCCATTGAAATATGATTGGTTGCTTTTTATATCAAAATTTAAAAGCTAGTATGTTATTATTATTATTATTATTTTTTACTACTAGGTAGTCCTGACAGAGGCTCGTCAGGCTCTTTCAGGACATGGTGATGATTGTGTCAAGTTAATAATGATTTGCTTATGTGTTTATAAAATACAGCATTTTCAACAAAATTCTAAATGGCCAACATGTTAAAATCTAAAGGATGTATGTATATATATATATATATATATATATATATATATATATATATTTATATTTGTATAATGTTTTAACAATATGTCAAAACCATCTCTTTATGGAAATAAGATGCTAAATAAAATGCTAAAACAAGTTTTTTAATCTAGAAGATCCATAAAAAGGCCACAATGCATAGTTTTTATTTGTAGGCTAGTTGTGTAGTAATGCAGTTGGATGTCACACATAAGGTCTGAAGAAATGTATGTGTTTGTGTGTGTGTCTTTATAGTCCTGCCTAGTAATGGATCCATCTGGCAGGTTGTCATGTGAAGAGCTTTTAGAGCTGCCATACTTCCAGGAGGATGGGGCAATGGGATGGGGCAGAGAAACTGATCGTCTCCCAAGACGCTATGAGAAAGGCACAAGACGCAGAGCTCCCGTGGTATGAATCTACACTGAAGAAAAATAATGTTAATAGCAAGAAATGGAAAATCAATACTGAGACTTGAGTTTAAGACACTCACTTAAGTCACATAAATTGACTTGTATTCCAAATTAATAACGCAAGTCTGCAGGTTTAGAAGGAGATTTATTTCCTCACATATGACAAAAACTGAAGATAAAAGAAAATCTTTTGCATGTCCCCTTTAGAAGCCAAATTTAAGGGAAAGTATATATATATATATATATATATATATATATAAATAAAAGTACAACATGATTTGCAAATGCTTGCAGTAGTGTTTTTATGGGATCTCTGCCTCATGCTAATTTACTGATTGCAAAATAAAAGTTGAGAAAGGATGTAAACAGCAATATAGATATCTACTCAAATAAATAAATAAACCTAGCAATAACCGCCAAATACACAGCGAGAAGTGACCAGTGAACTGAAGAAAACAAAGGGCTTAAATGCACATGGAAACATTAGGAATTAATTGAGATAATAAGGGTGAAGCCAGTGGGACTGAGGACCAGTGTGGATGAAGGAGCCCAAATGGAACCCAAGGGATGGAGTGACGAGGTGCAGCCAGAAGAATGGAAGACCATGGTGAAGGCAGACGAATGACCAAGGCAGAGCCGGATGGGTGAGGAAGTCTGGTGGATTCCAAGGACTGATGGACCCTGGTGGAGCTGAGGGAGCATGGGGCCAAGGAAGAGCTGAAGGGTTGGAAAGCTGAGGTGGACTCCAGGGCTCGGAGGCCTGAGGTGGAGGAAAGAGAATCTCTTTCCAGGCAGAGCTGGAGTCCAGAAGCTCCGAGGCAAATTCCCAATAGGAGGGTGGTGTTAGAGGAGGAGCTGAGGATTTGAAGGGAAACAGCAGAGATGGGGCTGAGGAACTGGCTGAGTTTGAGAGAGAATTATTATCCTATTGCGGCAGGCTCAGGCTCATTGTTTGCAGTGGGCTCAGGTATTGCTGGGCTGGTGGTAATGGTTGGAATGCTAATTTCTTCCTCACTCTTGCACATGCACAGCAATGTAGGTAGTTATTCATCAAAATGCAGAACACTTATAAACACAAAAACCGCTAAATACACAATGAGAACAGACCAGTGAACTGAACAAAACACAGGGCTTAAATACACAGGGAAAAACTAAACGAGTTAACTAGACACAGGTGCAACACATGAGGGAAAATAAAAATCCATGGCAACTAATGAATAGAGATGAAGGACACATGAACTAAAGTCTGGGACATACTGGACCATTTTTAAAATGTAATTATTTTTAACCAGTTTTAAAACTGGTGGAGACCACAGACTTAAGGACAGTTTCAACCGACATTTAACATTATAATCCTCCGAGCGCACACAATACACGACTGACCGTGAGACCATAAACTGCAGACTGTGATATCATTTTCAAAATGAAACAAGATCAAATGTGACATGCAAAGAAAAACAAATGGAGGGTGATCAATGTCGTCAGCTGGTTCTCCTGGCATGAGTTTTGTTTTACGGGAAGAAAAACAAAGGAGTTAAAAGAATATAAGTAATATTCTTTCTCAGTACTTCACTTTCATTGCATCTGGTTGGTGAGCTTGCTCGCTTTCATTGGCTATTGCAGGTATCACGTCAGAGGCAGCCCAACCAAGAGTGTAAATATCAAACATGTTTTAAATTTACAATTTGAGATCGGGGATGCTTCGACTCAATCGGGAGAAGATGATTGTGTGTTGTCCGTCTGCGTCTTTCTTTCATTCGTAGCAGTTTGCATGTCGGTTGCTGAAAAGATTCTCAGCTGCTTGTCCACGGCGGTGTGTGTTACATTAGCGCAGTCAAATCTGACTATAATGTCATAGCCTATAACACGCTCTCACATGTTTATTATTTTTACATTTTGGGACAAGTAAAATTTACATATGTGGTTTCAACAACCAAATGCATTTGCATTTGTCCAGTTTCATCTGGATGGCCCAGACCACCTCCTGAAGTGGTTTGAGTGATCGGATTTATATATTTTCTCTGAAAATGTGATTTAGAGGGCATTTACACATGGTCTTTTCACGATCGGATAGCTATCCAATCAGACAAAATGCATGAAGTGACCAGGTGTAAACAGCCCCTTAGTAGGTGCACACTAAAAAAAAAAAAAACACAAAAAATACTCATCAATAAATCAAAACACCACAAAATACACAAAAAATAGGGAAACATTTACTGATTTTACATATAGTTATAAAAACAGTCACCACACAAGTTAAAAGTGCATATTAATATTTTAGAACTGCAGCAGAGAAACTGAATTTGATATTGGGTTTCTCACCTTATTATCAGGGGTGCACATAAGTGGTCCGCAGGACCAAAATAAAAAATGTGCTGTGTAAATAAGTTCAGACCACTCATTTGCGTCAGTGTTGGGTAAGTTACTTTCAAAAAGTAATTACATCATCAATATTGTCTCATCATTACTCACTTTTACAATATTGTCTTTAACTAAATTACTTTACTAATTACTCTGTCTGAAAAGGCTAATAAAATCCCTATAAACCTTAATAGAAATTAATTTCTTTATTCTTTCAATTTGAGTCAAACATAGAATAGTTTAGCCTTTAAGCTTAAAACAACTGTAATACTTAAACATTTTTATTTAAAAAAGTAGCCTTCTTTGATTAATAAATAGAAATACTCTGAATAACAACATATCTGAATAACAAAAAAGCTTAAAAAAAATCATTTCAGTTTAGCAAGAAAAGCCAGTAAAATCCGTTCAGGTTTATGTAAAAATAACACTTAAATGTAGGTAAGAATAAATTACATAAATGGCCATTGCATTCACAAGGAGCCTGCGTGGCCCCAGCACGTTCAGAGACTGGTGAGGACTCAGGACTGGGCTCTGGAGCCAGAGTGGTAGGACTCAGGACTGGGCTCTGGAGCCAGAGTGGTAGTAGCGGAGGGAACCCTCCTCTGCCTCTGCTTTTGAGAACAAGGTAGTGGGGAGCTGACCACCTCGATAGACGCTGCAAAGCCTCATGGAGTGCTGCAGTTTCAACATTAACAGACATGTCTGAAAAAAATGCTGCAGCCAGAAAAGTTGTCGGACTGACTACAGCAGATTCGTTCAACTCGGGAATGGCTGGAAGTGGCTCTTCCAACTCAGAATTGAGTGCAGTGGTCCAGGCCGCCCTTTCCTTCTCATCCTCTGCTTTACCGTTGGCTTCAGAAGATCTGGACTCAGGCTTAAAGAGGGAGGGTGGGCAGAGTGGTCGCTGCAGATAGGCTAAGGAGACGAAGACTGGGAAGTGTGACTGCTATGGAGAAGAACCACCAACTCTTGTAGAAGTTCCATCTCCTTGAGGTAGCATGCATAATCAACCATCTCCAAGTAAGTCCAGGAATCTAGATCACCCAGCTCCTCCCAATCGACAGGATCATCCAGTCCAGCAAGGAAAAAAGAGATAAGGGTTGACTCATGAAATCCAAGTTTTTGAACTGCCTCAAGAAGACTTTGGGCACAAATTCCAAAATGCGAGCTAAAACAATCTCCTGACAAAGCTTTCCTGCTGGGTAGCATCTGGGCCTAGAACCAGGAGTAGGGCCTGAGCAATTTCCTGCTGGGTGGGAGCTGGGCCTAGAAAAATGTCTGACTGTTCGCTGGGTTCTAACTGGCTGGTCAGTTCTGTCAGGTTTTTGTAGACAGAACCCATACGCAGAACAGCCAGGGAGATTTCAAAAAGTCTTTAATATCACAAGTAAAGATCAACTCAAAACTTGAGCAAAAACAAGCCCAAACAACAGCCGACAGGGCTAATTTCTCTGACCGACAGGTATATTGTTTAAAACAAAAATTTACATAGCCCTGATAGGGCAAAAAGTATCACGTAGAACAACGAATAAGCAGTATTTTTATTTAATACTGAATCTTTTATTAGTTTAAGATCTAAAGGATTATGTATATATATATAAAATTCATTTTTTTAAAGTATAATTCAAATAGAAAACTATTATTTTAATTTGTAATAATATTTCAAAAATATTTGTTTTTTTTTCTGTATTTTTGATCAAAAAAAACCAAAAATAATAATCATAACAAACTTCTTTCAAAAACACTAAAAATAGCAACCATTCCAAACACACATGTTGCTCACTTAACATTAGTTGGTTATTAATTGAGATAAATTTTGTTTTCCAGCCTCAATACAATAATTTTATTAATTATTGAGATAATTATTTTGTTTTGTGAGGACCAAAAATCCCGGTCAATACTTATCCCCCAGCTTATTACACATGTGCTCACTTAAACATTAGAATTGGTTATTAATGAGTAAATTTTGTTTTCATCTCAGTTCATGCATTTATTGCAAGCAGAAGAATAAAAACAGACACAAACATGACCATCATCTGCCCAACATTTGACCTTGGGACTGGTGCAAATGTGTTTGGTAGGGCAAACATGTTTTCTGTGGAATGAGTTCATGCATTTATTGCAAGCAACAGAGGATAGCAGAAATGCTTTTAGATAGAAGTACTGACACTGTAATATTAGTAGTATTACTGAAGTATAGCTATTTTAACACTTAATGTATTCAAACTATTAAAGTTGATAGATAGTCCTGGAGTATGATATTCTGCGTGTACAGTGGCTGGAAAAAGTATTTTAACACTGCAGCCACACAAAAGTTAAATATTATATAGACATTTATCAATTTAATAGAGCAAAAAGTTTTAAAGTGTAATTAAAAAGTGTATTAGATTATTATAAATTAGTGACAAAAACATCCACTTCATGTCTGTTGAGCAAAGTTGTATCTTTTTAGTATGTTTGACAGTTGTTTAAAGGCCACTAAACAAAGGCTCAGAAAAGATCTACCATCTGCTGTTTGCAGATTCTACTTGATTATGTTATCTAATGCAGTGGCATTCAGATGTTGTGTGATTTGAGTGTCTAAATGTCTCTAAATGTCTTTTTGCAGCCACTGTATGCAGGCAAGAGATGGAAGGTAAAATTGGGCACACATCGGACAGAAAGAGTTACGATAAACTTGACAGTATGAATGAATAATTGTCAGTAAGCTTTAATGTACTGTAAGATAGTATCAGTTCTGTGTGCCATTAAGAAAATAATATAACATTTAGTGTTATGGATAAATAAAAGTTTTGTGTTTGGTTGTTTGTTTTTCTTGTCAATTTCTTGTTGATTTTCCATCTAGAAAATTCTAATTTCCTAATCAAACTGTAAAAGGGGTTGACAACACTCCTTATGCCTTTTGTTGTTGTGTCAATAATTAGCGCATCCCATCAAATTTTCATGTGAATTTCCCTGTTATGCTTAAGCTTTTATGGACATTAGTAGGTTATATGGTGGGCCTTCATATTGAAAAATCACTAACTGAATTAAATAAGTAAATTCAGTCTGGAAGATTTCCCTTCATAAATTTTTAAAGGGGTGGTTTAGCAGGTTTTTTTTTTTTTTTTTTTTTTTTTTTCTAGGCTTGATTGTGTTTATGGGGTGCAGTCTGTGTTAATGATGATAATGTGTTAGTGCTTCGTTTTAAACAAAAAAATTCATTATTTTTCACATAATTTACCTTTATTCCACACCGCTCTGTCCCTTCTCCTATAAACGCACTGATCATGGAAGCCCCTCCCTCAGAAATACGCAATGGGATCTGACTGGTTAGCTGGTCCAGTGTGTTGTGATTAGCTAAACCGCCTCTAGTGTGCGTCTGAACACATATTAACAGAAGCAAATAATTTAGGCATAAAAAGATATAACACAGAAGAAAACAAGGCTGTTTCAGCTCTTTCAGTGGGTCAGATATGCATACAGGTTTCCAGTCATTGATATTCCAGATGAGACAGTGATCCGTAGCCCTCCTGACACTTGGCTTGACTGATCGTCTCCAGCTCTTTTATCCGATTACAGGCTTGAGTGATGTATGGTACTTAGCTGACCTAAACTCATCAGAGACATTACAGCTTCATTAGAACTATTACACCATTATTTTCAGGTTGTTGTTTTATTAGTTTCTTGTTGGTTGTCTTCAGCAGACATACAGAAGTTAGAAAGAATTCTCTCCTCTGGACCCTTTACACAGTGTATTAAGTTACACCTAGTCAAAACAGGCTTAAAGGGATGGTTCACCCAAAAAGAAAAATTCTGTCATTAATTACTCACCCTCATGTCATTCCAAACCCATAACGCCAGTTTCACACTGTAAGTGTGAGCGGTGCGTGAGCAGTGCATATTTTTTTACACCGACAACATTAACAAAACATTGCATTCACACCGACAGCAGGAGCAGCACGTGAGGGTCAAGCAGGAGTGTCGATTGAGCAGCAGTAGCTGCTGATGCTCAATTAAAGTGACAGCACACTTTTGATGGACAAAATAAACATGATTTCACACAAACATGCTAAAAATGCACAGAATAAGCATATCTTGTGTGTTTTAACATGAACTGGAATATGTCAGTTAAGAAAATGAAGAATCAAAAATATGTATTACCCATTTTAACTTGTTTTTCATTTTTAATTGCCATAAGCAAATTATAACTTAAAACATTTTATTAAACTCACAACGAACAATTCATCTTGCTCAGGATCTTAAGTTACAATGGAGTATATACATAAGAAATTCATTATTCATTCATTATTGACAGCTTCTGTAAATATTGTATTCTGTAAATATTGCACACGTGTTCACTTACGATTGATGTGAACGCCTTTTATTTATTTTCAGTTCCACAGTTAGAGAAACGGAGCTATAGACACAATAAATGCCAATTAAATATACTGACATCTTCAACATTCTGCCAAATAAAAATATTATGAACGCGCAGCATATTCACCTCGGTTAGAAACACACCTTTTCATTTTTTAAATGAATCTCTATGAAACAATGACTTAAACATAATTCTCAATAAACAATTAGCTAAAATAGAATGAATAATTATTGCTCCGGGTCTTCAGTTACAAAAATGGACAAGGCACAAATTACAAACAAGGACACAAGATGAACACATACACAAAACAATCGTATAAATCATATTGACAGCTTTTAAGAAAAAATATTAAGATTTAAATTATATTTGGCTAGAAACGCATAACCTACTTTTTTTTATTCAGTTCTGCATAAACATATTTTAACATTCTTACTTAGCCTAACGGTTTGTTAAAATTTAAATAATAATTCACATTTCTCCCAATCAGTTACAAAAACGGAGCTTAAGATTGAAATGCTTGTACAAAAATTACAGAGTAGATAAACAAAATGTACATAATCATGATGGTAGAGCTAAATTTAAGCCCAAAAGCATGTTCTGTCCATCTATTTCTTATCCATCTATAGAAACATATTGTAGGTTTGTGGAAAGGGATGTGACTTAATTACATGAGCAGTCATCATTTTTTAAAGTCAAATTCTGAAAAAGAAGCTCTTGATCAACGGTGTAAAAAACAAAGACATTGTAATTAAATCTGCAGACAAAGGAGCTGGCTTGGTAATCATGCCTTAAACGCTTTACAACCAGGAGGCTTTTTGTCAATAAGAAAATACTATCTATTATCAAGGTGTACCATCAGATCCGACCAGTCAGTTCCAAAGGGACAACAATTTCTTGGTCAATACACCAGGATGACCTATAGTAGCAGGCAGTATCCGTGCTCCCTAGCTGCAGAGTATGCAGTTTGCTCAGGGCACCAACTGATGCCTTTCTTTAAAGCTCGTGACAGTTGAGATATTTTGTGCTAGTTTAAAGTGAGTAATTCCCACTGTTTTACAGTACATCCTAAAAAAAAAAAAAAAAAAAAAAAAAAAAATGATTAAACCTACCAAACTGAAATTAGACACCTTTCACAGTCATGGACTTCTGTTCCTTAGTGTTATCCCTATTTGGTCATGCTCCGTTCCTAGTTTAGTTAATTGATTACTCCCCACTTGTTCCCGTTCTTCTCATTACTTTCCTTGTATTTAAATACCCTGTCTGTTTAGTTCCAGTTTGTCCGCTATTAATGTGATGTTCGATTATTTGGATTTGTGTTTGGATGTGCCCTTTTCTCTCCCGTGGATCATTAAAAGAACTATTTAGATATCTCCTTCGTCGAGCATTTTACTTAACACACCAGCACATGTGACAACGCCAAAGGCAAAGATTCCTTGCCCAATGTGGAAAAGAAAGTCGAGGCAATAGAAATGGAGCATGACTACGCAATGGAGATCGTTGTCCAAAATAAAAGAGAATGTGGAAATGGCTCCCTTCCTTCAATGCCAAGTAAGAATTCTGTGGAAAAAGGGCTTAGCCATCTACTGACAGTGAGTCTGAGTCTGGAATCTCCAATGAAACTATTTTGGAGGAGTTATTAAATCTTGAAAGGAGGGTGGATGGGAAGCTGGCGGATTTAAGTGAACAATCCAAACAAAGTAGCAGCATGATTGCAAGCTTAATTAAGGTGATTGAATTTAACATGGAAGAGGCAAATGAGAGCAAAAAAAAAAGAGTTAAGGACTTGGAGATACAAAATTATGATCATCGCAAAGAGAACTGTGATCTTAAGGAGAGGGTTCGAGAACAGGAAAGATACAAAATGAGGTGGTGCCTCCATATCAAAGGCATAGAAGAGAAA